>NW_027140538.1:0-300000 GCF_036365525.1 Heterodontus francisci
TACCGACTGCTCGCTGCTCCATCCTTCCGCACCTGACTGCTCGCTGCTCAATCCCACCGCTCCTGACTGCTCGCTGCTTCATCCCGCCACTCCTGACTGCACGCTGTTCCATCCCGCCACTCCTGACTGCTCGCTGCTCCATCCCGCCGCACCTGACTGCACGCTGTTCCATCCCGCCGCTCCTGACTGCTCGCTGCTCCATCCCTCCGCTTCTGTCCTCGCTGCTCCATCCCTCCGCCTCTGTCCTCGCTGCTCCATCCCTCCGCTTCTGTCCTCGCTGCTCCATCCCTCCGCTTCTGTCCTCGCTGCTCCATCCCTCCGCTTCTGTCCTTGCTGCTCCA
This sequence comes from Heterodontus francisci, assembly GCF_036365525.1. Lineage (NCBI taxonomy): Eukaryota > Metazoa > Chordata > Chondrichthyes > Heterodontiformes > Heterodontidae > Heterodontus > Heterodontus francisci. Next base: position 342 of record NW_027140538.1, read on the forward strand.
TCCCGCCGCTGCTGACTGCTCGCTGCTCCATCCCGCCACTCCTGTCTGCTCGCTGCTCCCTCCCGCCACTCCTGTCTGCTCGCTGCTCCATCCCGCCGCTCCTGACTGCTCGCTGCTCCATCCCTCCGCTCCTGACTGCTCGCTGCTCCATCCCGCCACTCCTGACTGCTCGCTGCTCCAACCCGCCGCTTCTGTCCTCGCTGCTCCATCCCTCCACTCCTGACTGCTCGCTGCTCCATCCCTCCGCTTCTGTCCTCGCTGCTCCATCCCTCCGCTTCTGTCCTCGCTGCTCCATCCCGCCGCTCCTGACTGCTCGCTGCTCCAGCCCGCCGCTCCTGACTGCTCGCTGCTCCATCCCTCCACTCCTGACTGCTCGCTGCTCCATCCCGCCGCTCCTGACTGCTCGCTGCTCCAACCCGCCGCTTCTGTCCTCGCTGCTCCATCCCGCCGCTCCTGACTGCTCGCTGCTCCATCCCGCCGCTCCTGACTGCTCGCTGCTCCATCCCTCCGCTCCTGACTGCTTGCTGCTCCAACCCTCCGCTTCTGTCCTCGCTGCTCCATACCTCCGCTTCTGTCCTCGCTGCTCCATCCCTCCGCTCCTGACTGCTCGCTGCTCCAACCCACCGCTTCTGTCCTCGCTGCTCCATCCCGCCGCTCCTGACTGCTCGCTGCTCCATCCCGCCGCACCTGACTGCACGCTGTTCCATCCCGCCGCTCCTGACTGCTCGCTGCTCCATACCTCCGCTTCTGTCCTCGCTGCTCCATCCCTCCGCCTCTGTCCTCGCTGCTCCATCCCTCCGCTTCTGTCCTCGCTGCTCCATCCCTCCGCTTCTGTCCTCGCTGCTCCATCCCTCCGCTTCTGTCCTCGCTGCTCCATCCCGCCGCTCCTGACTGCACGCTGTTCCATCCCGCCGCTCCTGACTGCTCGCTGCTCCATCCCTCCGCTTCTGTCCTCGCTGCTCCATCCCTCCGCCTCTGTCCTCGCTGCTCCATCCCTCCGCTTCTGTCCTCGCTGCTCCATCCCTCCGCTTCTGTCCTCGCTGCTCCATCCCGCCGCTCCTGACTGCACGCTGTTCCATCCCGCCGATCCTGACTGCTCGCTGCTCCATCCCTCCGCTTCTGTCCTCGCTGCTCCATCCCGCCGCTCCTGACTGCACGCTGTTCCATCCCGCCGATCCTGACTGCTCGCTGCTCCATCCCTCCGCTTCTGTCCTCGCTGCTACAACCCGCCGCTCTTGACTGCTCGCTGCTCCAACCCGCCGCTCCTGACTGCTCGCTGCTCCATCCCACCGCTCCTGACTGCTCGCTGCTCCATCCCGACGCTCCTGACTGCTCGCTGCTCCATCCCACCTCTACCGACTGCTCGCTGCTCCATCCTTCCGCACCTGACTGCTCGCTGCTCCATCCCACCGCTCCTGACTGCTCGCTGCTTCATCCCGCCACTCCTGACTGCTCGCTGCTCCATCCCGCCGCTCCTGACTGCTCGCTGCTCCATCCCGCCGCTCCTGAATGCTCGCTGCTCCATCCCGCCACTTCTGACTGCTCGCTGCTCCATCCCGCCGCTCCTGACTGCTCGCTGCTCCATCCCTCCGCTTCTGTCCTCGCTGCTCCATCCCTCCGCTCCTGACTGCTCGCTGCTCCATCCCGCCGCTCCTGACTGCTCACTGCTCCATCCCTCCGCTTCTGTCCTCGCTGCTCCATCCCGCCGCTCCTGACTGCTCGCTGCTCCATCGCACCGCTCCTGACTGCTCGCTACTCCATCCCTCCGCTTCTGTCCTCGCTGCTCCATCCCTCCGCTTCTGTCCTCGCTGCTCCATCTCGCCGATCCTGTCCTTGCTGCTCCATCCCGCCGCTGCTGACTGCTCGCTGCTCCATCCCGCCACTCCTGTCTGCTCGCTGCTCCCTCCCGCCACTCCTGTCTGCTCGCTGCTCCATCCCGCCGCTCTTGACTGCTCGCTGCTCCATCCCGCCGCTCCTGACTGCTTACTGCTCCATCCCGCCGCTCCTGACTGCTTGCTGCTCCATCCCGCCGCTCCTGACAGATCGCTGCTCCATCCCAACGCTCCTGACTGCTCGCTGCTCCATCCCGCCGCTCCTGACTGCTCGCTGCTCCATCCCTCCGCTTCTGTCCTCTCTGCTCCATCCCGCCGCTCCTGACTGCTCGCTGCTCCATCCCTCCGCTCCTGACTGCTCGCTGCTCCACCCCGCCGCTCCTGACTGCTCACTGCTCCATCCCTCCGCTTCTGTCCTCGCTGCTCCATCCCTCCGCTTCTGTCCTCGCTGCTCCATCCCGCCGCTCCTGTCCTCGCTGCTCCATCCCGCCGCTCCTGACTGCTCTCTGCTCCATCCCGCCGCTCCTGACTGCTCGCTGCTCCATCCCGCCACTCCTGGCTGCTCGCTGCTCCATCCCGCCACTCTTGACTGCTCGCTGCTCCCTCCCGCCACTCCTGTATGCTCGCTGCTCCATCCCGCCGCTTCTGTCCTCGCCGCTCCATCCCTCCGCTCCTGACTGCTCGGTGCTCCATCCGGCCACTCTTGACTGCTCGCTGCTCCCTCCCGCCACTCCTGACTGCTCGCTGCTCCATCCCTCCGCTTCTGTCCTCGCCGCTCCATCCCTCCGCTCCTGACTGCTCGGTGCTCCATCCCGCCGCTCCTGACTGCTCGCTGCTCCATCCCTCCGCTTCTGTCCTTGCTGCTCCATCCCGCCGCTCCTGACTGCACGCTGCTCCATCCCGCCGCTCCTGACTGCTCGCTGCTCCATCCCGCCGCTTCTGTCCTCGCTGCTCCATCCCGCCGCTCCTGACAGCACGCTGCTCCATCCCGCCGCTCCTGACTGCTCGCTGCTCCATCCCTCCGCTTCTGTCCTCGCTGCTCCATCCCGCCGCTCCTGACTGCACGCTGCTCCATCTCGCCGCTCCTGACTGCTCGCTGCTCCATCCCTCCGCTGCTGTCCTCGCTGCTCCATCCCGCCGCTCCTGACTGCTCGCTGCTCCATCCCGCCGCTCCTGACTGCTCGCTGCTCCATCCCGCCGCTCCTGACTGCTCGCTGCTCCATCTCGCAGCTCCTGACTGCTCGCTGCTCCATCCCTCCGTTGCTGTCCTCGCTGCTCCATCCCGCCGCTCCTGACTGCTCGCTGCTCCATCCCTCTGCTCCTGACTGCTCGCTGCTCCATCCCGCCACTCCTGACTGCTCGCTGCTCCAACCCGCCGCTTCTGTCCTCGCTGCTCCATCCCTCCACTCCTGACTGCTCGCTGCTCCATCCCTCCGCTTCTGTCCTCGCTGCTCCATCCCTCCGCTTCTGTCCTCGCTGCTCCATCCCGCCGCTCCTGACTGCTCGCTGCTCCATCCCGCCGCTCTTGACTGCTCGCTGCTCCCTCCCGCCACTCCTGACTGCTCGCTGCTCCATCCCTCCGCTTCTGTCCTCGCCGCTCCATCCCTCCGCTCCTGACTGCTCGGTGCTCCATCCCGCCGCTCCTGACTGCTCGCTGCTCCATCCCTCCGCTTCTGTCCTTCCTGCTCCATCCCGCCGCTCCTGACTGCACGCTGCTCCATCCCGCCGCTCCTGACTGCTCGCTGCTCCATCCCGCCGCTTCTGTCCTCGCTGCTCCATCCCGCCGCTCCTGACAGCACGCTGCTCCATCCCACCGCTCCTGACTGCTCGCTGCTCCATCCCTCCGCTTCTGTCCTCGCTGCTCCATCCCGCCGCTCCTGACTGCACGCTGCTCCATCTCGCCGCTCCTGACTGCTCGCTGCTCCATCCCTCCGCTGCTGTCCTCGCTGCTCCATCCCGCCGCTCCTGACTGCTCGCTGCTCCATCCCGCCGCTCCTGACTGCTCGCTGCTCCATCCCGCCGCTCCTGACTGCTCGCTGCTCCATCTCGCCGCTCCTGACTGCTCGCTGCTCCATCCCTCCGTTGCTGTCCTCGCTGCTCCATCCCGCCGCTCCTGACTGCTCGCTGCTCCATCCCTCCGCTCCTGACTGCTCGCTGCTCCATCCCGCCACTCCTGACTGCTCGCTGCTCCAACCCGCCGCTTCTGTCCTCGCTGCTCCATCCCTCCACTCCTGACTGCTCGCTGCTCCATCCCTCCGCTTCTGTCCTCGCTGCTCCATCCCTCCGCTTCTGTCCTCGCTGCTCCATCCCGCCGCTCCTGACTGCTCGCTGCTCCATCCCGCCGCTCCTGACTGCTCGCTGCTCCATCCCGCCGCTCCTGACTGCTCGCTGCTCCAACCCGCCGCTTCTGTCCTCGCTGCTCCATCCCGCCGCTCCTGACTGCTCGCTGCTCCATCCCGCTGCTCCTGACTGCTCGCTGCTTCATCCCGCCGCTCCTGACTGCTCGCTGCTCCATCCCGCCACTCCTGACTGCTCGCTGCTCCATCCCGCCGCTCCTGACTGCTCGCTGCTCCATCCCGCCGCTCCTGACTGCTCGCTGCTCCATCCCGCCACTCCTGACTGCTCGCTGCTCCATCCCGCCGCTCCTGACTGCTCGCTGCTCCATCCCTCCGCTTCTGTCCTCGCTGCTCCATCCCTCCGCTCCTGACTGCTCGCTGCTCCATCCCGCCGCTCCTGACTGCTCACTGCTCCATCCCTCCGCTTCTGTCCTCGCTGCTCCATCCCGCCGCTCCTGACTGCTCGCTGCTCCATCGCGCCGCTCCTGACTGCTCGCTACTCCATCCCTCCACTTCTGTCCTCGCTGCTCCATCCCTCCGCTTCTGTCCTCGCTGCTCCATCCCGCCGCTCCTGTCCTTGCTGCTCCATCCCGCCGCTGCTGACTGCTCGCTGCTCCATCCCGCCATTCCTGTCTGCTCGCTGCTCCCTCCCGCCACTCCTGTCTGCTCGCTGCTCCATCCCGCCGCTCTTGACTGCTCGCTGCTCCATCCCCCCGCTCCTGACTGCTTGCTGCTCCATCCCGCCGCTCCTGACAGATCGCTGCTCCATCCCAACGCTGCTGACTGCTCGCTGATCCATCCCGCCGCTCCTGACTGCTCGCTGCTCCATCCCTCCACTTCTGTCCTCTCTGCTCCATCCCGACGCTCCTGACTGCTCGCTGCTCCAACCCGCCGCTTCTGTCCTTGCTGCTCCATCCCTCCGCTCCTGACTGCTCGCTGCTCCCTCCCGCCACTCCTGTCTGCTCGCTGCTCCATCCCGCCGCTCTTGACTGCTCGCTGCTCCATCGCGCCGCTCCTGACTGCTCGCTGCTCCATCCCGCCGCTCCTGACAGATCGCTGCTCCATCCCACCGCTTCTGACTGCTCGCTGCTCCATCCCGCCGCTCCTGACTGCTCGCTGCTCCATCCCGCCGCTCCTGACTGCTCGCTGCTCCATCCCTCCGCTTCTATCCTCGCTGCTCCATCCCGCCGCTCCTGACTGCTCACTGCTCCAACCCGCCCCTTCTGTCCTCGCTGCTCCATCCCTCCGCTCCTGATTGCTCGCTGCTCCATCCCGCCGCTCCTGACTGCTCGCTGCTCCATCCCGGCGCTCCTGACTGCTCATTGCTCCAACCCGCCCCTTCTTTCCTCGCTGCTCCATCCCTCCGCTCCTGACTGCTCACTGCTCCAACCCGCCCCTTCTGTCCTTGCTGCTCCATCCCTCCGCTCCTGACTGCTCGTGGCTCCATCCCTCCGCTCCTGACTGCTCGTGGCTCCATCCCTCCGCTCCTGACTGCTTGCTGCTCCAACCCTCCGCTTCTGTCCTCGCTGCTCCATCCCTCCGCTTCTGTCCTTGCTGCTCCATCCCTCCGCTCCTGATTGCTCGCTGCTCCAACCCACCGCTTCTGTCCTCGCTGCTCCATCCCGCCGCTCCTGACTGCACGCTGTTCCATCCTGCCGCTCCTGACTGCTCGCTGCTCCATCCCGCCGCTCCTGACTGCACGCTGTTCCATCCCGCCGCTCCTGACTGCTCGCTGCTCCATCCCTCCGCTTCTGTCCTCGCTGCTCCATCCCTCCGCCTCTGTCCTCGCTGCTCCATCCCTCCGCTTCTGTCCTCGCTGCTCCATCCCTCCGCTTCTGTCCTCGCTGCTCCATCCCTCCGCTTCTGTCCTCGCTGTTCCATCCCGCCGATCCTGACTGCACGCTGCTCCATCCCTCCGCTTCTGTCCTTGCTTCTCCATCCCGCCACTCCTGACTGCTCGCTGCCTACAACCCGCCGCTCCTGACTGCTCGTTGCCTCGAACCCTCCGCTCTTGACTGCTCGCTGCTCCAACCCGCCGCTCTTGACTGCTCGCTGCTCCATCCCACCGCTCCTGACTGCTCGCTGCTCCATCCCACCGCTCCTGACTGCTCGCTGCTCCATCCCGACGCTCCTGACTGCTCGCTGCTCCATCCCACCTCTACTGACTGCTCGCTGCTCCATCCTTCCGCACCTGACTGCTCGCTGCTCCATCCCGCCGCTCCTGACTGCTCGCTGCTCCAACCCGCCGCTCCTGACTGCTCGCTGGTCCATCCCGCCGCTCCTGACTGCTCGCTGCTCCATCCGGCCGCTCCTGACTGCTCGCTGCTCCATCCCGCCAGTCCTGACTGCTCGCTGGTCCATCCCGCCGCTCCTGACTGCTCGCTGCTCCATCCCGCCGCTCCTGACTGCTCGCTGCTCCATCCCGCCACTCCTGACTGCTCGCTGCTCCATCCCGCCGCTCCTGACTGCTCGCTGCTCCATCGCGCCGCTCCTGACTGCTCGCTGCTCCATCCCTCCGCTTCTGTCCTCGCTGCTCCATCCCGCCACTCCTGTCTGCTCGCTGCTCCCTCCCGCCACTCCTGTCTGCTCGCTGCTCCATCCCGCCGCTCTTGACTGCTCGCTGCTCCATCCCGCCGCTCCTGACTGCTTGCTGCTCCATCCCGCCGCTCCTGACAAATCGCTGCTCCATCCCAACGCTCCTGACTGCTCGCTGCTCCATCCCGCCGCTGCTGACTGCTCGCTGCTCCATCCCTCCGCTTCTGTCCTCTCTGCTCCATCCCGCCGCTCCTGACTGCTAGCTGCTCCAACCCGCCGCTTCTGTCCTTGCTGCTCCATCCCTCCGCTCCTGACTGCTCGCTGCTCCACCCCGCCGCTCCTGACTGCTCACTGCTCCATCCCTCCGCTTCTGTCCTCGCTGCTCCATCCCGCCGCTCCTGACTGCTCGCTGCTCCATCCCGCCACTCCTGTCTGCTCGCTGCTCCATCCCGCCACTCTTGACTGCTCGCTGCTCCCTCCCGCCACTCCTGTCTGCTCGCTGCTCCATCCCGCCGCTCTTGACTGCTCGCTGCTCCATCCCGCCGCTCCTGACTGCTCGCTGCTCCATCCCGCCGCTCCTGAGAGATCGCTGCTCCATCCCACCGCTCGTGACTGCTCGCTGCTCCATCCCGCCACTCCTGACTGCTCGCTGCTCCATCCCGCCGCTAATAACTGCTCGCTGCTCCATCCCGCCGCTGCTGACTGCTCGCTGCTCCATCCCTCCGCTTCTGTCCTCTCTGCTCCATCCCGGCGCTCCTGACTGCTAGCTGCTCCAACCCGCCGCTTCTGTCCTTGCTGCTCCATCCCTCCGCTCCTGACTGCTCGCTGCTCCACCCCGCCGCTCCTGACTGCTCACTGCTCCATCCCTCCGCTTCTGTCCTCGCTGCTCCATCCCTCCGCTTCTATCCTCGCTGCTCCATCCCGCCGCTCCTGACTGCTCACTGCTCCAACCCGTCGCTCCTGTCTGCTCGCTCCTCCAACCCACTGCTCCTGACTGCTCGCTGCACCATCCCGCCGCTCCTGACTGCTCACTGCTCCAACCCGCTGCTCCTGACTGCTCACTGATCCAACCCACTGCTCCTGACTGCTCGCTGCTCCGTCCCGCCATTCCTGTCTGCTTGCTGCTCCAACCCACTGCTCCTGACTGCTCGCTGCTCCATCCCGCCACTCCTGACTGCTCACTGCTCCAAGCCACTGCTCTTGACTGCTCGCTGCTCCAACCCGTCGCTCTTGACTGCTCGCTGCTCCATCCCTCCCCTCTTGACTGCTCACTGCTCCAACCCACTGCTCTTGACCGCTCGCTGCTCCATCCCAACGCTTCTGTCCACTCGCTGCTCCAACCCACTGCTCCTGACTGCTCGCTGCTCCAACCCGTCGCTCCTGTCCGCTCGCTCCTCCAACCCACTGCTCCTGACTGCTCGCTGAACCATCCCGTCGCTCCTGACTGCTCACTGCTCCAACCCGCTGCTCCTGACTGCTCACTGATCCAACCCACTGCTCCTGACTGCTCGCTGCTCCGTCCCGCCATTCCTGTCTGCTTGCTGCTCCAACCCACTGCTCCTGACTGCTCGCTGCTCCATCCCGCCACTCCTGACTGCTCACTGCTCCAACCCGCTGCTCCTGACTGCTCACTGATCCAACCCACTGCTCCTGACTGCTCGCTGCTCCGTCCCGCCATTCCTGTCTGCTTGCTGCTCCAACCCACTGCTCCTGACTGCTCGCTGCTCCATCCCGCCACTCCTGACTGCTCACTGCTCCAAGCCACTGCTCCTGACTGCTCGCTGCTCCAACCCGTCGCTCCTGACTGCTCACTGCTCCAACCCACTGCTCCTGACTGCTCGCTGCACCATCCCGCCACTCCTGACTGCTCACTGCTCCAACCCACTGCTCCTGACTGCTCGCTGCTCCAACCCACTGCTCCTGACTGCTCGCTGCTCCATCCCGCCACTCCTGACTGCTCACTGCTCCAACCCACTGCTCCTGAATGCTCACTGCTCCAACCCACTGCTCCTGACTGCTCGCTGTTCCAACCCACTGCTCCTGACTGCTCGCTGCTCCATCTCGCCACTCCTGACTGCTCACTGCTCCAACCCACTGCTCCTGACTGCTCACTGCTCCAACCCACTGCTCCTGACTGCTCGCTGCTCCAACCCGTCGCTCTTGTCTGCTCGCTGCTCCAACCCACTGCTCCTGACTGCTCGCTGCTCCAGCCCGCTGCGCCTGACTGCTCGCTGCTCCATCCCGCCGCTCCTGACTGCTCTCTGCACCATTCCGCCACTCCTGACTGCTCGCTGCTCCATCCCGCCGCTCCTGACTGCTCTCTGCACCATTCCGCTGCTCCTGACTGCTCGCTGCTCCATCCCGCCGCTCCTGACTGCTCGCTGCTCCATTCCGCCGCTCCTGTCTGTTCTCTGCTCCATCCCGCCGCTCCTGACTGCTCGCTGCTCCATCCCGCCGCTCTTGACTGCTCGCTGCTCCATCCCGCCGCTCCTGACTGCTCGCTGCTCCATTCCGCCACTCTTGACTGTTTGCTGCTCCATTCCTTCGCTCCTGACTGCTCGCTGCTCCATCCCGCCGCTCTTGACTGCTCGCTGCTCCATCCCGCCGCTCCTGACTGCTCGCTGCTCCATTCCGCCACTCTTGACTGTTTGCTGCTCCATTCCTTCGCTCCTGACTGCTCGCTGCTCCATCCCGCCGCTCCTGACTGCTCGCTGCTCCATCCCGCCACTCCTGACTGCCCTCTGCTCCATCCCGCCACTCCTGTCTGCTCGCTGCTCCATCCCGCCGCTCTTGACTGCTCGCTGCTCCATCCCGCTGCTCTTGACTGCTCTCTGCTCCATCCCGCCACTCCTGACTGCTCGCTGCTCCATCCCGCCACTCCTGTCTGCTCGCTGCTCCATCCCGCCGCTCTTGACTGCTCTCTGCTCCATCCCGCTGCTCCTGACTGCTCGCTGCTCCATTCCGCCAGTCTTGACTGTTCGCTGCTCCATTCCTTCGCTCCTGACTGCTCGCTGCTCCATCCCGCCGCTCCTGACTGCTCGCTGCTCCATCCTGCCGCTCCTGACTGCTCTCTGCTCCATCCCGCCGCTCCTGACTGCTCGCTGCTCCATCCAGCCCCCCTTGACTGCTCGCTGCTCCATCCCGCTGCTCTTGACTGCTCGCTGCTCCATCCCGCCAGTCCTGTCAGCTCGCTGCTCCATCCCGCCGCTCTTGACTGCTCGCTGCTCCATCCCGCCGCTCCTGACTGCTCTCTGCTCCATCCTGCCGCTCCTGACTGCTCGCTGCTCCATCCTGCCACTCCTGTCTGCTAGCTGCTCCATCCCGCTGCTCTTGACTGCTCGCTGCTCCATCCCGCTGCTCCAACCCACTGCTCCTGACTGCTCGCTGCTCCATCCCGCCGCTCCTGACTGCTCACTGCTCCAACCCACTGCTCCTGACTGCTCACTGATCTAACCCACTGCTCCTGACTGCTCGCTGCTCCATCCCGCCATTCCTGTCTGCTTGCTGCTCCAACCCACTGCTCCTGACTGCTCGCTGCTCCATCCCGCCACTCCTGACTGCTCACTGCTCCAACCCACTGCTCCTGACTGCTCGCTGCTCCAACCCACTGCTCCTGACTGCTCACTGCTCCAACCCACTGCTCCTGACTGCTCGCTGCTCCATCCCGCCACTCCTGACTGCTCACTGCTCCAACCCACTGCTCCTGACTGCTCGCTGCTCCAACCCACTGCTCCTGACTGCTCACTGCTCCAACCCACTGCTGCTGACTGCTCGCTGCTCCAAGCCGTCGCTCCTGTCTGCTCGCTGCTCCAACCCGTCGCTCCTGTCTGCTCGCTGCTCCAACCCTTCGCTCCTGTCTGCTCGCTGCTCCATCCTGCTGCTCCTGACTGCTCGCTGCTCCATCCTGCTGCTTCTGAGTTCTCGCTGCTCCATCCCACTGCTCCTGACTGCTCGCTGCTCCATCCCGCCACTCCTGACTGCTCACTGCTCCATCCCACTGCTCCTGACTGCTCGCTGCTCCATCCCTCCGCTTCTGTCCTCGCTTCTCCATCCCGCCGCTCCTGACTGCTCGCTGCCTACAACCCGCCGCTCCTGACTGCTCGTTGCCTCGAACCCTCCGCTCTTGACTGCTCGCTGCTCCAACCCGCCGCTCTTGACTGCTCGCTGCTCCATCCCACCGCTCCTGACTGCTCGCTGCTCCAACCCACTGCTCCTGACTGCTCGCTGCTCCGTCCCGCCATTCCTGTCTGCTTGCTGCTCCAACCCACTGCTCCTGACTGCTCGCTGCTCCATCCCGCCACTCCTGACTGCTCACTGCTCCAACCCGCTGCTCCTGACTGCTCACTGATCCAACCCACTGCTCCTGACTGCTCGCTGCTCCGTCCCGCCATTCCTGTCAGCTTGCTGCTCCAACCCACTGCTCCTGACTGCTCGCTGCTCCATCCCGCCACTCCTGACTGCTCACTGCTCCAAGCCACTGCTCCTGACTGCTCGCTGCTCCAACCCGTCGCTCCTGACTGCTCACTGCTCCAACCCACTGCTCCTGACTGCTCGCTGCACCATCCCGCCACTCCTGACTGCTCACTGCTCCAACCCACTGCTCCTGACTGCTCGCTGCTCCAACCCACTGCTCCTGACTGCTCGCTGCTCCATCCCGCCACTCCTGACTGCTCACTGCTCCAACCCACTGCTCCTGAATGCTCACTGCTCCAACCCACTGCTCCTGACTGCTCGCTGTTCCAACCCACTGCTCCTGACTGCTCGCTGCTCCATCTCGCCGCTCCTGACTGCTCACTGCTCCAACCCACTGCTCCTGACTGCTCACTGCTCCAACCCACTGCTCCTGACTGCTCGCTGCTCCAACCCGTCGCTCTTGTCTGCTCGCTGCTCCAACCCACTGCTCCTGACTGCTCGCTGCTCCATCCCGCCGCTCCTGACTGCTCGCTGCTCCATCCCGCCGCTCCTGACTGCTCTCTGCTCCATTCTGCTGCTCCTGACTGCTCGCTGCTCCAACCCGCCACTGTTGACTGCTCGCTGCTCCAACCCGCCGCTCCTGACTGCACACTGCTCCAGCCCGCTGCGCCTGACTGCTCGCTGCTCCATCCCGCCGCTCCTGACTGCTCTCTGCACCATTCCGCCACTCCTGACTGCTCGCTGCTCCATCCCGCCGCTCCTGACTGCTCTCTGCACCATTCCGCTGCTCCTGACTGCTCGCTGCTCCATCCCGCCGCTCCTGACTGCTCGCTGCTCCATTCCGCCGCTCCTGTCTGTTCTCTGCTCCATCCCGCCGCTCCTGACTGCTCGCTGCTCCATCCCGCCGCTCTTGACTGCTCGCTGCTCCATCCCGCCGCTCCTGACTGCTCGCTGCTCCATTCCGCCACTCTTGACTGTTTGCTGCTCCATTCCTTCGCTCCTGACTGCTCGCTGCTCCATCCCGCCGCTCTTGACTGCTCGCTGCTCCATCCCGCCGCTCCTGACTGCTCGCTGCTCCATTCCGCCACTCTTGACTGTTTGCTGCTCCATTCCTTCGCTCCTGACTGCTCGCTGCTCCATCCCGCCGCTCCTGACTGCTCGCTGCTCCATCCCGCCACTCCTGACTGCCCTCTGCTCCATCCCGCCACTCCTGTCTGCTCGCTGCTCCATCCCGCCGCTCTTGACTGCTCGCTGCTCCATCCCGCTGCTCTTGACTGCTCTCTGCTCCATCCCGCCACTCCTGACTGCTCGCTGCTCCATCCCGCCACTCCTGTCTGCTCGCTGCTCCATCCCGCCGCTCTTGACTGCTCTCTGCTCCATCCCGCTGCTCCTGACTGCTCGCTGCTCCATTCCGCCAGTCTTGACTGTTCGCTGCTCCATTCCTTCGCTCCTGACTGCTCGCTGCTCCATCCCGCCGCTCCTGACTGCTCGCTGCTCCATCCTGCCGCTCCTGACTGCTCTCTGCTCCATCCCGCCGCTCCTGACTGCTCGCTGCTCCATCCAGCCCCCCTTGACTGCTCGCTGCTCCATCCCGCTGCTCTTGACTGCTCGCTGCTCCATCCCGCCAGTCCTGTCAGCTCGCTGCTCCATCCCGCCGCTCTTGACTGCTCGCTGCTCCATCCCGCCGCTCCTGACTGCTCTCTGCTCCATCCTGCCGCTCCTGACTGCTCGCTGCTCCATCCTGCCACTCCTGTCTGCTAGCTGCTCCATCCCGCTGCTCTTGACTGCTCGCTGCTCCATCCCGCTGCTCCAACCCACTGCTCCTGACTGCTCGCTGCTCCATCCCGCCGCTCCTGACTGCTCACTGCTCCAACCCACTGCTCCTGACTGCTCACTGATCTAACCCACTGCTCCTGACTGCTCGCTGCTCCATCCCGCCATTCCTGTCTGCTTGCTGCTCCAACCCACTGCTCCTGACTGCTCGCTGCTCCATCCCGCCACTCCTGACTGCTCACTGCTCCAACCCACTGCTCCTGACTGCTCGCTGCTCCAACCCACTGCTCCTGACTGCTCACTGCTCCAACCCACTGCTCCTGACTGCTCGCTGCTCCATCCCGCCACTCCTGACTGCTCACTGCTCCAACCCACTGCTCCTGACTGCTCGCTGCTCCAACCCACTGCTCCTGACTGCTCACTGCTCCAACCCACTGCTCCTGACTGCTCGCTGCTCCAAGCCGTCGCTCCTGTCTGCTCGCTGCTCCAACCCGTCGCTCCTGTCTGCTCGCTGCTCCAACCCTTCGCTCCTGTCTGCTCGCTGCTCCATCCTGCTGCTCCTGACTGCTCGCTGCTCCATCCTGCTGCTTCTGAGTTCTCGCTGCTCCATCCCACTGCTCCTGACTGCTCGCTGCTCCATCCCGCCACTCCTGACTGCTCACTGCTCCATCCCACTGCTCCTGACTGCTCGCTGCTCCATCCCTCCGCTTCTGTCCTCGCTTCTCCATCCCGCCGCTCCTGACTGCTCGCTGCCTACAACCCGCCGCTCCTGACTGCTCGTTGCCTCGAACCCTCCGCTCTTGACTGCTCGCTGCTCCAACCCGCCGCTCTTGACTGCTCGCTGCTCCATCCCACCGCTCCTGACTGCTCGCTGCTCCATCCCACCGCTCCTGACTGCCCGCTGCTCCATCCCGACGCTCCTGACTGCTCGCTGCTCCATCCCACCTCTACTGACTGCTCGCTGCTCCATCCTTCCGCACCTGACTGCTCGCTGCCCCATCCCGCCGCTCCTGACTGCTCGCTGCTCCATCCCGCCGCTCCTGACTGCTCGCTGCTCCATCCCGCCGCTCCTGACTGCTCGCTGCTCCATCCGGCCGCTCCTGACTGCTCGCTGCTCCATCCCGCCGCTCCTGACTGCTTGCTGCTCCATCCCGCCGCTCCTGACAAATCGCTGCTCCATCCCAACGCTCCTGACTGCTCGCTGCTCCATCCCGCCGCTGCTGACTGCTCGCTGCTCCATCCCTCCGCTTCTGTCCTCTCTGCTCCATCCCGCCGCTCCTGACTGCTAGCTGCTCCAACCCGCCGCTTCTGTCCTTGCTGCTCCATCCCTCCGCTCCTGACTGCTCGCTGCTCCACCCCGCCGCTCCTGACTGCTCACTGCTCCATCCCTCCGCTTCTGTCCTCGCTGCTCCATCCCGCCGCTCCTGACTGCTCGCTGCTCCATCCCGCCACTCCTGTCTGCTCGCTGCTCCATCCCGCCACTCTTGACTGCTCGCTGCTCCCTCCCGCCACTCCTGTCTGCTCGCTGCTCCATCCCGCCGCTCTTGACTGCTCGCTGCTCCATCCCGCCGCTCCTGACTGCTCGCTGCTCCATCCCGCCGCTCCTGAGCGATCGCTGCTCCATCCCACCGCTCGTGACTGCTCGCTGCTCCATCCCGCCACTCCTGACTGCTCGCTGCTCCATCCCGCCGCTCCTGACTGCTCGCTGCTCCATCCCTCCGCTTGTATCCTCGCTGCTCCATCCCGCCGCTCCTGACTGCTCACTGCTCCAACCCGTCGCTCCTGTCTGCTCGCTCCTCCAACCCACTGCTCCTGACTGCTCGCTGCACCATCCCGCCGCTCCTGACTGCTCACTGCTCCAACCCGCTGCTCCTGACTGCTCACTGATCCAACCCACTGCTCCTGACTGCTCGCTGCTCCGTCCCGCCATTCCTGTCTGCTTGCTGCTCCAACCCACTGCTCCTGACTGCTCGCTGCTCCATCCCGCCACTCCTGACTGCTCACTGCTCCAAGCCACTGCTCTTGACTGCTCGCTGCTCCAACCCGTCGCTCTTGACTGCTCGCTGCTCCATCCCTCCCCTCCTGACTGCTCACTGCTCCAACCCACTGCTCTTGACCGCTCGCTGCTCCATCCCACCGCTTCTGTCCACTCGCTGCTCCAACCCACTGCTCCTGACTGCTCGCTGCTCCAACCCGTCGCTCCTGTCCGCTCGCTCCTCCAACCCACTGCTCCTGACTGCTCGCTGAACCATCCCGTCGCTCCTGTCTGCTCACTGCTCCAACCCGCTGCTCCTGACTGCTCACTGATCCAACCCACTGCTCCTGACTGCTCGCTGCTCCGTCCCGCCATTCCTGTCTGCTTGCTGCTCCAACCCACTGCTCCTGACTGCTCGCTGCTCCATCCCGCCACTCCTGACTGCTCACTGCTCCAACCCGCTGCTCCTGACTGCTCACTGATCCAACCCACTGCTCCTGACTGCTCGCTGCTCCGTCCCGCCATTCCTGTCTGCTTGCTGCTCCAACCCACTGCTCCTGACTGCTCGCTGCTCCATCCCGCCACTCCTGACTGCTCACTGCTCCAAGCCACTGCTCCTGACTGCTCGCTGCTCCAACCCGTCGCTCCTGACTGCTCACTGCTCCTACCCACTGCTCCTGACTGCTCGCTGCACCATCCCGCCACTCCTGACTGCTCACTGCTCCAACCCACTGCTCCTGACTGCTCACTGCTCCAACCCACTGCTCCTGACTGCTCGCTGCTCCATCCCGCCACTCCTGACTGCTCACTGCTCCAACCCACTGCTCCTGAATGCTCACTGCTCCAACCCACTGCTCCTGACTGCTCGCTGTTCCAACCCACTGCTCCTGACTGCTCGCTGCTCCATCTCGCCACTCCTGACTGCTCACTGCTCCAACCCGCCACTGTTGACTGCTCGCTGCTCCAACCCGCCGCTCCTGACTGCACACTGCTCCAGCCCGCTGCGCCTGACTGCTCGCTGCTCCATCCCGCCGCTCCTGACTGCTCTCTGCACCATTCCGCCACTCCTGACTGCTCGCTGCTCCATCCCGCCGCTCCTGACTGCTCTCTGCACCATTCCGCTGCTCCTGACTGCTCGCTGCTCCATCCCGCCGCTCCTGACTGCTCGCTGCTCCATTCCGCCGCTCCTGTCTGTTCTCTGCTCCATCCCGCCGCTCCTGACTGCTCGCTGCTCCATCCCGCCGCTCTTGACTGCTCGCTGCTCCATCCCGCCGCTCCTGACTGCTCGCTGCTCCATTCCGCCACTCTTGACTGTTTGCTGCTCCATTCCTTCGCTCCTGACTGCTCGCTGCTCCATCCCGCCGCTCTTGACTGCTCGCTGCTCCATCCCGCCGCTCCTGACTGCTCGCTGCTCCATTCCGCCACTCTTGACTGTTTGCTGCTCCATTCCTTCGCTCCTGACTGCTCGCTGCTCCATCCCGCCGCTCCTGACTGCTCGCTGCTCCATCCCGCCACTCCTGACTGCCCTCTGCTCCATCCCGCCACTCCTGTCTGCTCGCTGCTCCATCCCGCCGCTCTTGACTGCTCGCTGCTCCATCCCGCTGCTCTTGACTGCTCTCTGCTCCATCCCGCCACTCCTGACTGCTCGCTGCTCCATCCCGCCACTCCTGTCTGCTCGCTGCTCCATCCCGCCGCTCTTGACTGCTCTCTGCTCCATCCCGCTGCTCCTGACTGCTCGCTGCTCCATTCCGCCAGTCTTGACTGTTCGCTGCTCCATTCCTTCGCTCCTGACTGCTCGCTGCTCCATCCCGCCGCTCCTGACTGCTCGCTGCTCCATCCTGCCGCTCCTGACTGCTCTCTGCTCCATCCCGCCGCTCCTGACTGCTCGCTGCTCCATCCAGCCCCCCTTGACTGCTCGCTGCTCCATCCCGCTGCTCTTGACTGCTCGCTGCTCCATCCCGCCAGTCCTGTCAGCTCGCTGCTCCATCCCGCCGCTCTTGACTGCTCGCTGCTCCATCCCGCCTCTCCTGACTGCTCTCTGCTCCATCCTGCCGCTCCTGACTGCTCGCTGCTCCATCCTGCCACTCCTGTCTGCTAGCTGCTCCATCCCGCTGCTCTTGACTGCTCGCTGCTCCATCCCGCTGCTCCAACCCACTGCTCCTGACTGCTCGCTGCTCCATCCCGCCGCTCCTGACTGCTCACTGCTCCAACCCACTGCTCCTGACTGCTCACTGATCCAACCCACTGCTCCTGACTGCTCGCTGCTCCATCCCGCCATTCCTGTCTGCTTGCTGCTCCAACCCACTGCTCCTGACTGCTCGCTGCTCCATCCCGCCACTCCTGACTGCTCACTGCTCCAACCCACTGCTCCTGACTGCTCGCTGCTCCAACCCACTGCTCCTGACTGCTCACTGCTCCAACCCACTGCTCCTGACTGCTCGCTGCTCCATCCCGCCACTCCTGACTGCTCACTGCTCCAACCCACTGCTCCTGACTGCTCGCTGCTCCAACCCACTGCTCCTGACTGCTCACTGCTCCAACCCACTGCTCCTGACTGCTCGCTGCTCCAAGCCGTCGCTCCTGTCTGCTCGCTGCTCCAACCCGTCGCTCCTGTCTGCTCGCTGCTCCAACCCTTCGCTCCTGTCTGCTCGCTGCTCCATCCTGCTGCTCCTGACTGCTCGCTGCTCCATCCTGCTGCTTCTGAGTTCTCGCTGCTCCATCCCACTGCTCCTGACTGCTCGCTGCTCCATCCCGCCACTCCTGACTGCTCACTGCTCCATCCCACTGCTCCTGACTGCTCGCTGCTCCAACCCACTGCTCCTGACTGCTCGCTGCTCCATCCCGCCACTCCTGACTGCTCACTGCTCCAACCCACTGCTCCTGACTGCTCGCTGCTCCAAGCCGTCGCTCCTGTCTGCTCGCAGCTCCAACCCGTCGCTCCTGTCTGCTCGCTGCTCCAACCCGTCGCTCCTGTCTGCTCGCTGCTCCAACCCACCGCTCCTGTCCTCGTTGCTCCATTCTGCTGCTCCTGACTGCTCGCTGCTCCATCCTGCTGCTCCTGACTGCTCGCTGCTCCAACCCACTGCTCCTGACTGCTCGCTGCTCCAATCCGTCGCTCCTGAGTTCTCGCTGCTCCATCCCGCCGCTCCTGACTGCTCGCTGCTCCATCCCGCCGCACCTGACTGCTCGCTGCTCCATCCTGCTGCTCCTGAGTGCTCGCTGCTCCATCCCGCCGCTCCTGTCTGCTCGCTGCTCCATCCTGCTGCTCCTGAGTTCTCGCTGCTCCATCCCGCCGCTCCTGACTGCTCGCTGCTCCATCCCGCCGCACCTGACTGCTCGCTGCTCCAATCCGTCGCTCCTGAGTTCTCGCTGCTCCATCCTGCTGCTCCTGAGTTCTCGCTGCTCCATCCCGCCGCTCCTGACTGCTCGCTGCTCCATCCCGCCGCACCTGACTGCTCGCTGCTCCATCCCGCCGCTCCTGAGAGATCGCTGCTCCATCCCACCGCTCGTGACTGCTCGCTGCTCCATCCCGCCACTCCTGACTGCTCGCTGCTCCATCCCGCCGCTCCTGACTGCTCGCTGCTCCATCCCTCCGCTTCTATCCTCGCTGCTCCATCCCGCCGCTCCTGACTGCTCACTGCTCCAACCCGTCGCTCCTGTCTGCTCGCTCCTCCAACCCACTGCTCCTGACTGCTCGCTGCACCATCCCGCCGCTCCTGACTGCTCACTGCTCCAACCCGCTGCTCCTGACTGCTCACTGATCCAACCCACTGCTCCTGACTGCTCGCTGCTCCGTCCCGCCATTCCTGTCTGCTTGCTGCTCCAACCCACTGCTCCTGACTGCTCGCTGCTCCATCCCGCCACTCCTGACTGCTCACTGCTCCAAGCCACTGCTCTTGACTGCTCGCTGCTCCAATCCGTCGCTCTTGACTGCTCGCTGCTCCATCCCTCCCCTCCTGACTGCTCACTGCTCCAACCCACTGCTCTTGACCGCTCGCTGCTCCATCCCACCGCTTCTGTCCACTCGCTGCTCCAACCCACTGCTCCTGACTGCTCGCTGCTCCAACCCGTCGCTCCTGTCCGCTCGCTCCTCCAACCCACTGCTCCTGACTGCTCGCTGAACCATCCCGTCGCTCCTGACTGCTCACTGCTCCAACCCGCTGCTCCTGACTGCTCACTGATCCAACCCACTGCTCCTGACTGCTCGCTGCTCCGTCCCGCCATTCCTGTCTGCTTGCTGCTCCAACCCACTGCTCCTGACTGCTCGCTGCTCCATCCCGCCACTCCTGACTGCTCACTGCTCCAACCCGCTGCTCCTGACTGCTCACTGATCCAACCCACTGCTCCTGACTGCTCGCTGCTCCGTCCCGCCATTCCCGTCTGCTTGCTGCTCCAACCCACTGCTCCTGACTGCTCGCTGCTCCATCCCGCCACTCCTGACTGCTCACTGCTCCAAGCCACTGCTCCTGACTGCTCGCTGCTCCAACCCGTCGCTCCTGACTGCTCGCTGCTCCATCCCGCCACTCCTGACTGCTCACTGCTCCAACCCACTGCTCCTGACTGCTCGCTGCTCCAACCCACTGCTCCTGACTGCTCGCTGCTCCATCCCGCCACTCCTGACTGCTCACTTCTCCAACCCACTGCTCCTGAATGCTCACTGCTCCAACCCACTGCTCCTGACTGCTCGCTGTTCCAACCCACTGCTCCTGACTGCTCGCTGCTCCATCTCGCCACTCCTGACTGCTCACTGCTCCAACCCACTGCTCCTGACTGCTCACTGCTCCAACCCACTGCTCCTGACTGCTCGCTGCTCCAACCCGTCGCTCTTGTCTGCTCGCTGCTCCAACCCACTGCTCCTGACTGCTCGCTGCTCCATCCCGCCGCTCCTGACTGCCCGCTGCTCCATCCCGCCGCTCCTGACTGCTCTCTGCTCCATTCTGCTGCTCCTGACTGCTCGCTGCTCCAACCCGCCACTGTTGACTGCTCGCTGCTCCAACCCGCCGCTCCTGACTGCACACTGCTCCAGCCCGCTGCGCCTGACTGCTCGCTGCTCCATCCCGCCGCTCCTGACTGCTCTCTGCACCATTCCGCCACTCCTGACTGCTCGCTGCTCCATCCCGCCGCTCCTGACTGCTCTCTGCACCATTCCGCTGCTCCTGACTGCTCGCTGCTCCATCCCGCCGCTCCTGACTGCTCGCTGCTCCATTCCGCCGCTCCTGACTGCTCGCTGCTCCATCCCGCCACTCCTGACTGCCCTCTGCTCCATCCCGCCACTCCTGTCTGCTCGCTGCTCCATCCCGCCGCTCTTGACTGCTCGCTGCTCCATCCCGCCGCTCCTGACTGCTCTCTGCTCCATCCCGCCGCTCCTGACTGCTCTCTGCCCCATCCCGCCCCCCTTGACTGCTCGCTGCTCCCTCCCGCTGCTCTTGACTGCTCGCTGCTCCATCCCGCCAGTCCTGTCAGCTCGCTGCTCCATCCCGCCGCTCTTGACTGCTCGCTGCTCCATCCCGCCGCTCCTGACTGCTCTCTGCTCCATCCTGCCGCTCCTGACTGCTCGCTGCTCCATCCTGCCACTCCTGTCTGCTAGCTGCTCCATCCCGCCGCTCTTGACTGCTCGCTGCTCCATCCCGCTGCTCTTGACTGCTCGCTGCTCCATCCTGCCACTCCTGTCTGCTCGCTGCTCCATCCCGCCGCTCTTGACTGCTCGCTGCTCCATCCCGCTGCTCCAACCCACTGCTCCTGACTGCTCGCTGCTCCATCCCGCCGCTCCTGACTGCTCACTGCTCCAACCCACTGCTCCTGACTGCTCACTGATCCAACCCACTGCTCCTGACTGCTCGCTGCTCCATCCCGCCATTCCTGTTTGCTTGCTGCTCCAACCCACTGCTCCTGACTGCTCGCTGCTCCATCCCGCCACTCCTGACTGCTCACTGCTCCAACCCACTGCTCCTGACTGCTCGCTGCTCCAACCCACTGCTCCTGACTGCTCACTGCTCCAACCCACTGCTCCTGACTGCTCGCTGCTCCAAGCCGTCGCTCCTGTCTGCTCGCTGCTCCAACCCGTCGCTCCTGTCTGCTCGCTGCTCCAACCCTTCGCTCCTGTCTGCTCGCTGCTCCATCCTGCTGCTCCTGACTGCTCGCTGCTCCATCCTGCTGCTTCTGAGTTCTCGCTGCTCCATCCCACTGCTCCTGACTGCTCGCTGCTCCATCCCGCCACTCCTGACTGCTCACTGCTCCATCCCACTGCTCCTGACTGCTCGCTGCTCCAACCCACTGCTCCTGACTGCTCGCTACTCCATCCCGCCACTCCTGACTGCTCACTGCTCCAACCCACTGCTCCTGACTGCTCGCTGCTCCAAGCCGTCGCTCCTGTCTGCTCGCTGCTCCAACCCGTCGCTCCTGTCTGCTCGCTGCTCCAACCCGTCGCTCCTGTCTGCTCGCTGCTCCAACCCACCGCTCCTGTCCTCGTTGCTCCATTCTGCTGCTCCTGACTGCTCGCTGCTCCATCCTGCTGCTCCTGACTGCTCGCTGCTCCAACCCACTGCTCCTGACTGCTCGCTGCTCCAATCCGTCGCTCCTGAGTTCTCGCTGCTCCATCCCGCCGCTCCTGACTGCTCGCTGCTCCATCCCGCCGCACCTGACTGCTCGCTGCTCCATCCTGCTGCTCCTGAGTGCTCGCTGCTCCATCCCGCCGCTCCTGTCTGCTCGCTGCTCCATCCTGCTGCTCCTGAGTTCTCGCTGCTCCATCCCGCCGCTCCTGACTGCTCGCTGCTCCAACCCGTCGCTCCTGACTGCTCGCTGCTCCATCCTGCTGCTCCTGAGTTCTCGCTGCTCCATCCCGCCGCTCCTGACTGCTCTCTGCTCCATCCTGCCGCTCCTGTCTGCTCGCTGCTCCAACCCACCGCTCCTGTCCTCGTGGCTCCATCCCGCCGCTCCTGACTGCTCGCTGCTCCATCCCGCCGCTCC
The DNA here is from genome assembly GCF_036365525.1 of Heterodontus francisci. NCBI lineage: Eukaryota > Metazoa > Chordata > Chondrichthyes > Heterodontiformes > Heterodontidae > Heterodontus > Heterodontus francisci. The sequence goes on from NW_027140538.1 coordinate 22,172, forward strand.
TGACTGCTCGCTGCTCCATCCCGCCGCTCCTGACTGCTCTCTGCTCCATCCTGCCACTCCTGACTGCTCTCTGCTCCATCCCGCTGCCCCTGACTGCTCGCTGCTCCATCCAGCCACTCCTGTCTGCTCGCTGCTCCATCCCGCCCCCCTTGACTGCTCGCTGCTCCATCCCGCTGCTCTTGACTGCTCTCTGCTCCATCCCTCCGCTCCTGACTGCTCGCTGCTCCATCCCACCACTCCTGCCAGCTCGCTGCTCCATCCCGCCGCTCTTGACTGCTCGCTGCTCCATCCCGCCGCTCCTGACTGCTCTCTGCTCCATCCCGCCGCTCCTGACTGCTCGCTGCTCCATGCCGCCACTCCTGTCTGCTAGCTGCTCCATTCCGCTGCTCTTGACTGTTCGCTGCTCCATCCTGCCACTCCTGTCTGCTCGCTGCTCCATCCCGCCGCTCTTGACTGCTCGCTGCTCCATCCCGCTGCTCTTGACTGCTCGCTGCTCCATCCCGCCGCTCTTGACTGTTCGCTGCTCCATTCCTTCGCTCCTGACTGCTCGCTGCTCCATCCCGCCGCTCCTGACTGCTCGCTGCTCCATCCCGCCACTCCTGACTGCTCTCTTCTCCATCCTGCCGCTCCTGACTGCTCGCTGCTCCATCCCTCCACTCCTGTCTGCTCGCTGCTCCATCCCACTTCTCTTGACTGCTCGCTGCTCCATCCCACTGCTCTTGATTGCTCTCTGCTCCAACCCACTGCTCCTGACTGCTCACTGATCCAACCCACTGCTCCTGACTGCTCGCTGCTCCATCCCGCCATTCCTGTCTGCTCGCTGCTCCAACCCACTGCTCCTGACTGCTCGCTGCTCCAACCTGTCGCTCCTGTCCGCTCGCTGCTCCAACCCACTGCTCCTGACTGCTCGCTGCTCCATCCTGCCGGTCCTGACTGCTCACTGCTCCAACCCACTGCTCCTGACTGCTCGCTGCTCCAACCCACTGCTCCTGACTGCTCACTGTTCCAACCCACTGCTCCTGACTGCTCGCTGTTCCAACCCGTCACTCCTGTCTGCTCGCTGCTCCAACCCGTCGCTCCTGTCTGCTCGCTGCTCCAACCCGTCGCTCCTGTCTGCTCGCTGCTCCATCCTGCTGCTCCTGACTGCTCGCTGCTCCATCCTGCTGCTTCTGAGTTCTCGCTGCTCCATCCCGCCGCTCCTGTCCGCTCGCTGCTCCAACCCACCGCTCCTGTCCTCGTTGCTCCATCCTGCTGCTCCTGACTGCTCGCTGCTCCAACCCACTGCTCCTGACTGCTCACTGCTCCAACCCACTGCTCCTGACTGCTCGCTGCTCCAACCCACTGCTCCTGACTGCTCACTGCTCCAACCCACTGCTCCTGACTGCTCGCTGCTCCAACCCGTCGCTCCTGTCTGCTCGCTGCTCCAACCCGTCGCTCCTGTCTGCTCGCTGCTCCAACCCGTCGCTCCTGTCTGCTCGCTGCTCCATCCTGCTGCTCCTGACTGCTCGCTGCTCCATCCTGCTGCTTCTGAGTTCTCGCTGCTCCATCCCGCCGCTCCTGTCCGCTCGCTGCTCCAACCCACCGCTCCTGTCCTCGTTGCTCCATCCTGCTGCTCCTGACTGCTCGCTGCTCCATCCTGCTGCTCCTGACTGCTTGCTGCTCCAACCCACTGCTCCTGACTGCTCGCTGCTCCAACCCGTCGCTCCTGACGGCTCGCTGCTCCATCCTGCTGCTCCTGAGTTCTCGCTACTCCATCCCGCCGCTCCTGACTGCTCACTGCTCCATCCTGCTGCTCCTGAGTGCTCGCTGCTCCATCCCGCCGCTCCTGACTGCTCGCCATTCCATCCCGCCGCTCCTGTCTGCTCGCTGCTCCATCCTGCTGCTCCTGAGTTCTCGCTGCTCCATCCCGCCGCTCCTGACTGCTCGCTGCTCCAACCCGTCGCTCCTGACTGCTCGCTGCGCCATCCTGCTGCTCCTGAGTTCTCGCTGCTCCATCCTGCCGCTCCTGACTGCTCGCTGCTCCAACCCGCCGCTCCTGACTGCTCGCTGCTCCATCCTGCTGCTCCTGAGTTCTCGCTGCTCCATCCCGCCGCTCTTGACTGCTCGCCACTCCATCCCGCCGCTCCTGTCTGCTCGCCGCTCCCCACCGCCACTCTCTCCTGCGCACCGCTCGCTTCCTGCCCTCGCCGCTCGTACCCCATTCGCTAGCTGCACCCACCCTGCTTCTTCTCCAGGTGGCGAAGCGGGGAGTGAGCTGCGGGTGGGAATGGTGAGCAGACGAGCAGGTGGGAGAGGTGGGATTGAGCTGCGGGTGGGAATGGTGAGCAGACGAGCAGGTGGGAGAGGTGGGATTGAGCTGCGGGTGGGAATGGTGAGCAGACGAGCAGGTGGGAGAGGTGGGATTGAGCTGCGGGTGGGAATGGTGAGCAGACGAGCAGGTGGGAGAGGTGGGATTGAGCTGCGGGTGGGAATGGTGAGCAGACGAGCAGGTGGGAGAGGTGGGATTGAGCTGCGGGTGGGAATGGTGAGCAGACGAGCAGGTGGGAGATGTGGGATTGAGCTGCGGGTGGGAATGGTGAGCAGACGAGCAGGTGGGAGAGGTGGGATTGAGCTGCGGGTGGGAATGGTGAGCAGACGAGCAGGTGGGAGAGGTGGGATTGAGCTGCGGGTGGGAATGGTGAGCAGACGAGCAGGTGGGAGAGGTGGGATTGAGCTGCGGGTGGGAATGGTGAGCAGACGAGCAGGTGGGAGAGGTGGGATTGAGCTGCGGGTGGGAATGGTGAGCAGACGAGCAGGTGGGAGAGGTGGGATTGAGCTGCGGGTGGGAATGGTGAGCAGACGAGCAGGTGGGAGAGGTGGGATTGAGCTGCGGGTGGGAATGGTGAGCAGACGAGCAGGTGGGAGAGGTGGGATTGAGCTGCGGGTGGGAATGGTGAGCAGACGAGCAGGTGGGAGAGGTGGGATTGAGCTGCGGGTGGGAATGGTGAGCAGACGAGCAGGTGGGAGAGGTGGGATTGAGCTGCGGGTGGGAATGATGAGCAGACGAGCAGGTGGGAGAGGTGGGATTGAGCTGCGGGTGGGAATGGTGAGCAGACGAGCAGGTGGGAGAGGTGGGATTGAGCTGTGGGCAGTTAGAAATGGCAGGATGGAGCAGGAAAGGGAAGCGGCGATGGCCGGAGTGGGCGGCAAGCTGAATACGGCAACTGAGACGGCGATCATGGGAGGGAGTGAGGTACTGTCAGGGCGGTATACTGGGCAATCGCGGCCATTGAGGGGTGGGTGGGTTTGGGTTCAATTTATTATTGTGTCAAATTGAGCAGCACTGTTTTTATTACCGGCAGCTGCCTGAGACATCACAGACAGTGACGTTTCCATCGATGAGGCTGAATTTACACATGAGCCTGTACTCCGTCACCTAGTGTTTTGTCTTTAACAAGCACAGCCTAATGAGTATGATATAGAGTGGGTCCTTTCCTGACTGTTCTATGAAAAGACATTGACTAAACTCAGCCTGTGTTCCCTGGAGTTTAGAAGAATGAAAGGTGATCAAATTGAAACATAAAAAAAAGACTTAAGAGGCTGGACAGAGTAGATGCTGATGAAATGTTTTTCTTTTTCCTCCTTGCTGCAGAATCTAGAAAACTGGGTCACAATCTCAGTATAAGTGGTGAACCATTTAGTACTGTAATGAAGAGAAATTATTTTCACTCAAATCAGTAAAGTATCAGATGGGGTCCTAAAGGAAGTGGCCCTGGAAATAGTGGATGCATTGGTGGTCATCTTCCAAAATTCTATAGACTCTGGAGCAGTTCCTACAGATTGGAGGGTGGTAAATGTAACCCCACTATTTAAAAACGGAGGCAGAGAAAAAACAGAGAACTACAGACCAGTTAGCCTTACATCAGTAGTGGGGAAAATGCTAGAGTATTATAAAGGATGTGATAGCAGAACACCTGGAAAGCATTAACAGGATTGGGCAAAGTCAGCATGTGTTTATGAAAGGGAAGGCATGCGGCCCTCAACCGTCTCCGGCCCATTCCCCGCACCTCTACCCTCACCCCTTCCCCTCCCTCCCAGAACCGTGACAGGGTTCCCCTTGTCCTCACTTTTCACCCCACCAGCCTCCATATCCAAAGGATCATCCTCCGCCATTTCCGCCACCTCCAGCGTGATGCCACTACCAGTCGCATCTTCCCCTCCCTTCCCCTGTCAGCATTCCGAAGGGATCGTTCCCTCCGCGACACCCTCGTCCACTCCTCCATTACCTCCACCACCTCGTCCCCGTCCCATGGCACCTTCCCCTGCAATCGCAGGAGGTGTAATACCTGCCCATTTACCTCCTCACTCTTCACTATCCCATGCCCCAAACACTCCTTTCAGGTGAAGCAGCGATTTACTTGTACTTCTTTCAATGTAGTATACTGTATTCGCTGCTAACAGTGTGGTCTCCTCTACATTGGGGAGACCAAGCGCAGACTGGGTGACCACTTTGCGGAACATCTCCGCTCAGTCCGCAAGCAGGACCCTGAGCTTCCGGTTGCTTGCCATTTCAACACCCCCCCCCTGCTCTCATGCTCACATCTCTGTCCTGGGATTGCTGCAGTGTTCCAGTGAACATCAACGCAAGCTCGAGGAACAGCATCTCATCCACCGATTAGGCACACTACAGCCTGCCAGACTGAACATTGAGTTCAATAATTTCAGAGCATGACAGCCCCCCATTTTACTTTCATTTTTAATTATTTTTTCTTCCTTTTTTTTTTACATTCTTTTTTACATTTTTTACCATCTTTTTTTTGCATTTATTTCATTTCATCTTAGTTTGTTCAGTTTTCTTACCCACTATTTTTTTTCAGGTTTGCACTTGCTGCTGTTCAATATTTAGTGGGTTAACACCTAATCTGCACTAATGCTTTGTCTTTCAACACACCATTAACATATTGTTTGCCTTTGCTCCGTGACCTTTTGGTCAGCTATGTGGACTGGTCCAATCCAGACTTCCTTAGTTACCTCTTGCCCCACCCCCACCTCACTTGCTTATAACCTGTGACTTTTCTAATATTTGTCAGTTCCGAAGAAGGGTCACTGACCCGAAACGTTAACTCTGCTTCTCTTTTCACAGATGCTGCCAGACCTGCTGAGTGGTTCCAGCATTTCTTGTTTTTATTCACAATTCTGGAGTTTTTTTGAGGATGTAACTAGTAGGGAGAACCAGTGGATTTGGTGTATTTGGATTTTCAGAAGGCTTTTAATAAGGTCCCACGTAAGAGGTTAGTGTGCAAAATTAAAGCACATGGGATTCTGGCATGGATTCAGAATTGGTTGACAGACAGGAAACAGAGAGTAGCAATAAACAGGTCTTTTTCTAGGCAGCAAGCAGTGACTAATGGGGTACCGCAGGGATCAGTGCTGGGGCCCCAGCTATTCACAATATATATTAATGACTTGGGTGAGGGAAATAAATGTAACATTTCCAAATTTGCAGACGACACAAAGCTGGGGGAGGGGGTGGGAGGGGGGAGGAGGGGGGCGAGGAATGTGAGTTGTCAGGAGGATGCAAAGAGGCTCCAATGTGATTTGGACGAGTTGAATGAGTGGGCAAAAGCATTGCAAATGCAGTATAATGTGGATAAATGTGAGGTCATCCACTTTGCTTGTAAAAACAGAAAGGCAGATTATTATCTGAATGATGATAGATTGGGAAAGGGGGACGTGCAACGAGACCTGGGTGTCTTTGTACACCAGTCACTGAAAGCAAGCATTCAGGTGCAGCAAGAAATTAGGAAGGTGAATGGTATGCTGGCCTTTATTGCAAGAGGATTTCAGTACAGGAGTAAGGATGTTTACTACAGTTATACAGGGCTTTGGTGAGACCACATCTGGAGTATTGTGTGCAGTTTTGGTCTCCTTATCTTAGGAAGGATGTTCTTGCCTTGGAGGAAGTGCAAAGATTCACAAGGCTGATTCCTAGGTTGGCAGGACTGACATATGAGGAGAGATTGTATCGACTAGGCCTATGTTCACTAGAGTTTAGAAGAATGAGACACAATCTCATAGAAGCCTATAAAATTCCAACAGGACTAGACAGACTAGATGCAGGAAGGATGTTCCCAATGGCTGGGGAGTCCAGAACCAGAGGTCACAGTCTCAGGATACGGGGTATGCCATTTAGAACCGAGATGAGGAGAACTATCTTCACTCAAGGGGTGGTGAACCTCTGAACTTCTCTACCACAGAAGGCAGTGGAAGTCCAGTCATTAAATATATTCAAGAAGGAGAGAGATATATTTCTCAATGCCAAAGCAGGAGCAGAGTACTGAATTAGACGATCAGCCATGATATTTTTTGAATGGCAGAGCAGGCCCACAGGGCCGAATGGCCTACTCCTGTTCCTATTTTCTATGTTTCTATGTTTATCAGTAAGTGTTCAATCAGTGGACTGTCATACAGCTTCTACTTTCTGTAGGTGTTAAATCAGTGAAACATTATGCAGAGGATATGTTTTTGTCGGTGCACAACCTGTACAAAAGCATGCAGGGGATTCAGTAATTCGATATAAAGGAAGAAGGAAATTTTATGCACAAGCCATATATTAGACATAAAATGAGCAAAAATGATGCAAGAGTCACATTCATTAATATCAGTTCAAAAACGTACAGATCGGTTCAATGAAATTTAAATGGGTTGGATTCTATGAGGGTCGCTGATCCAATCAGACGGGCAGTGATTTAGAACATAGGAACACAAGAAACAGGGGCAGGAGTAGGTCATTTGGCCCTTCGAGACTACTGCGCCATTCAATAAGGTCATGTCTCATAACTAACCTTAGGTCCACCTTATCGTAAAATTTCCATATCCTTTATTTCACGTAGTATACAAAAATCTATCGAACTCCATCTTGACTATACTCAACGATTGAGCATCCACAACTCTCCGAGATAGAAGATTCCAAACACTCACAACCTATTGAGTGAAGAAGTTTCTGTTCATCTCAGTCCTAAATGGCTGACCTCTTATTCTGACTCTGTAAACCCATGTTCTACATTGCAGAGCCAGGAGAAGCATTTCCTCCATGTACCCTGTCAAGCCCCTGAATATTTGTATATATTTCAAATAGATCGCCTCTCACCCTTCTGAACTCCAGGGAGTGTAGGCCTAGTCTACTCAAGTTTTCCTCTTTAGATAATTGCCTCATCCCAGAAATCATTCTAGTGAAATTTTTGGCACTCACTACAGAGCAAATATGTCCTTCCTGAGGTAATGGGAACATAGCTACACAGAAGGAGGCCATTCAGCCTGTCATGTCCGTGCCAGCTGTCTGCTGGAGTAACTCACCTCGTCCAACTCCCACACCTTTCCCTGCAGCGCTAAAACATTCTTCTCTTCAGATAATTATCCAATTCTCTTTTCAAAGTCATGATTCAATTGCCTACACCACACTCTCAGGCAGTGCGTTCCAGACCCTAACTACTCACTACATAAAAAAGTTTGGTTTTTTTTCTGTCATGTCACAGTTGCTTCTTTTGCCAATTATTTTCAAACTGTTTTCTCTGGTTCTCGATCCTTCTGGCAACAGGAACACTTTCTCCCGATCTATTCTGTCCAGACCCCTCATGATTTTGAACACCTCCATTAAATCTTCTCTTAATCTTGCCTTCTCCAATTTTCTAATCTGTTCCCATTTACCTACCTGTACATACGTTTGCAGTCTGCTTTATGTCTCTTGTTTGTTTACTCTCACATTCTCTTTTCTCTTTGCTTATCAATGTATAGGCCCTCCTCTGTGGAATTTTGAAATCTTCCCAATCCTCAGGCTTACCACACTTTCTGGCAACATTGTCAGCCACTTGATTTGATCTAATACCATCTTTCTCTTCTCTTGTTAACCACGGTTGGACCACCTTTTCAGTTGTGGATGTGCCTTAAAGGAATGTATATATTTGTTGCAAATTATGTGTAAAGTTTTTAAATGCGAGCTCTTGATTTTCTACTGTCATAACTTTTAATGTAATATCCCAATCTCTTTAGCTGACTCGCCCCACATACTGACGTAATTTGCTTTGTTTAGATTTAAGATGCTAATTTCGGACTTAACTAAATCACTTCCCAACTCAATATAAAAGGTCAAATATTATGGTCAGACTTCCCCCAGATGCCTCTTTGTTACAAGGTTGTGAATTAACACTCTCTAATTGCACAATACTGGATCCAAAATAGACTGTTCACTAGTTCATTCCTTGACATAATGATCTAGAAAATATGTCTTGTACATATTCCATGAACTCATTCTCCAGAATTTTTTTTTATTCATTCATGGGATGTAGATGTCACTGGCCAGGCCAGCATTTATTGCCCATCCCTAATTGCCCTTGAGAAGGTGGTAGTGAGCTGCCTTCTTGAACCGCTGCAGTCCATGTGGGGTAGGTATACCCACAGTGCTGTTAGGAAGTGAGTTCCAGGATTTTGACCAGCGACAGTGAAGGAATGGTGATATAGTTCCAAGTCAGGATGGTGTGTGACTTGGAAGGGAACTTGCAAGTGGTGGTGTTCCCATGTATTTGCTGCCCTTGTCCTTCTAGTTGGTAGAGGTCGTGGGTTTGGAAGGTGCTGTCGAAGGAGCCTTGGTGCATTGCTGCAGTGCATCTTGTAGATGGTACACACTGCTGCCACTGTGCGTCGGTGGTGGAGGGAGTGAATGTTTGTAGATGGGGTGACAGTCAAGCAGGCTGCTTTGTCCTGGATGGTGTCGAGCTTCTTGAGTATTGTTGGAGCTACACCTATCCAGGCAAGTGGAGAGTATTCCATCACACTCCTGATTTTTGCCTTGTAGATGGTGAACAGGCTTTGGGAAGTCAGGAGGTGAGTTACTTGCCACAGGATTCCTAGCCTCTGACCTGCTCTTGTAGCCATGGTATTTATATGGCTAATTCAGTTCAGTTTCTGGTCAATGGTAGCCCCTAGGATGTTGATAGTGGGGGATTCAGCGATGGTAATGCCGTTGAATGTCAAGGGGAGATGGTTAGATTCTCTCTTGTTGGAGATGATCATTGCCTGGCACTTGTGTGGCGCGAATGTTACTTGCCACTTATCAGCTCAAGCCTGGATATTGTCCAGGTCTTGCTGCATTTCTACACGGACTGCTTCAGTATCTGAGGAGTCGCGAATGGTGCTGAACATTGTGCAATCATCAGCGAACATCCCCACTTCTGACCTGATGATTGATGAAGCAGCTGAAGATGGTTGGGCCCAGGACACTACCCTGAGGAACTCCTGCAGTGATGTCCTGGAACTCAGATGATTGACCTCCAACAACCACAACCATTTTCCTTTGCGCTAAGTATGACTCCAGCCAGCGGAGGGTTTTCCCCCTGATTCCCATTGACCTCAGTTTTGCTAGGGCTCCTTGATGCCATACTCGGTCAAATGCTGCCTTGATGTCAAGGGCAGTCACTCTCACCTCACCTCTTGAGTTCAGCTCTTTTGTCCATGTTTGAACCAAGGCTGTAATGAGGTCAGGAACTAAGTGGCCCTGGCGGAACCCAAACTGAGCGTCACTGAGCAGGTTGTTGCTGAGCAAGTGCCGCTTGATGGCACTGTTGATGACACCTTCCATCACTTTACTGATTATTACAGCATTATTACTGAGTATTACAGCAAGTGTGGTTTGCCCAGACAATATGAAGATTTGGGTCCATCATGATTACTCTCTTACCCACGTGTTGTTTCCTAGATCCACCCGAACTGATTCTATTCCTCCATTTTCTGAGCTAAGAAACTTTCTCTCCACTGTCTTTATTGCATCCTTTAATATCAGAGCGAGGAATCTTTTTTTTTAACCTTTCCCATCTCTTTTATGATATGAGAACCCCTGAATATTTAGTTGCTCACCTTGGTCATTGTGCAATTGCATCTCCATAATGGTTATTACATCAAAACTCTTGGGCTAATTTTCTGGTGCCAATCGTGGTGAATGCTGAGACGTAAACCAGAAATTATGCTGGGTGACAATGATCTCCAAAGGAGCCTGCGCAGATGGTCCCGCCAGCATGCTCTTTAAAGCACAGGGAAACATACTTCATGAATTTGGACTGATTTCCCACAAGTGACGCTGTGTTACACGTGGATATTTAGAGCCGGTATCAGCAGGTGCAGAGCCCACTCGGGAGTGGATCACCCATTGCAAGAAGACACTGGAAACAGCAGTGGAGAGCTCTTAAATAGGTTTTATTTTAGAACGTTTGAAACACGATTGAAGTGACTTTTAAAAGATATTTTAAATAATATGACTTTTTATCAATCACTGACTGACTTCTTTGATATTTCAATGGAAAGGATTGACAAAATCGAAGCAAATTTTAAAAGATCTTTAAATGAATATGATTTTTTAATAAATATTTAATGTGCTTATTTGTTGTTTCAATGTGAAAGACTCTTTAGGAAGATTTGACTAACTTTTAAAAAATATATCTGATCTTTTTAAATCCTGATTTCATACTTATGACAAATCATGTGATGGAGAGGACAATTCGAGTGGTGAAATCACGTTTCCAGTGACTGGACAGGTCAGGGGCCTCTTTCCAGTCCTCTCCTGTTAAAGTGTAGAGGATTCTGGTGGCCTGTTACACATTGCACAACTTTGCCCTGCAGGAAGGATTAACACTCCACCCCTCAGATGAAATTCCACAGGAAATTGATGAAATGGAGGATCCCCACATGTATGTCTTTGGAGCTGTGCCTCGTGGTCCACATGAGGAAGCCACACCTGCAGTGGCCAAGGCGGCTAGAGAGCAGCTTGTGGCTGATGCTTTGGACGTTAAGAGTAGCATCTTCCCCGTACCGTCTTGTACCGAATATATGGCCAGCAGCAGATAATTCATCACTAGAGTTCTGCTGCCCAGAAGCTGTATCCATTACAGGTGCACCTGCTGGCTCATACTTAGAGTCAGAGTCACTTATGGCATTGAAGAAGGCCATTCGGCCCATTGAGTCCATGCCAGCTCTCCATGGAGTTATCCAGTCTGCCCCACTCCCAAGCTCAATCCCCATAGCCCTGCAAGTCTATTTCTCTGAAGTAGCCATCCAACTTCCTCTTGAAGTCATTGATCATCTCCGTTTCCTCCAGCCTTGTGGGAAGACAGTTCCAGCTGATTACAACCCACTGCATAAAAAAAGTGCATCCTCATATTCCCCCCTGAATTTTTTGTCCAAAACATCCAAGCTGTGTCCCCGAGTTCTTGTATCATTTGTTAACGGGAACAGTTTTTCCTTGTCTTATCTAAGCTCTCATAATCTTATACACTTCCATTAAATCTCCCAGCAATCTCCTTTGTTCTAAGGATAAAAAACCCAGTTTTTTGCAAACTAACCTTGTAACTAATGTCCTCCATCCCTGGAACTATTCTGGTAAATCTCCTCTGTAAACTCTCACGGGCCCTCACATTCTTCCTGATGTGTGATGACCAGAACTGGACGCAGTACTCCAGTTGGGGCCTAACCAGAGCTTTATAAAGGTTCAGTATAACGTCCCTTATTTTGAACTCAATGTATCTATGTATAAAGCCGAAGATCCCATGTGATTTACTAACCATTTTCTCATTATATCCTGCCACCTTCATATGTCTATACACATGCATCCCCAGGTCCCTCTGTTCCTGCACATTCTTCAGAACTGTGTCATTACTGTTAAATTGCCTTTCCTTATTCCTTGTGCCAAAAAGCATCACCTCACACTTGTCAGTATTACATTCCATCTGTCATCTCTCTGCCCATTCTGCTCGCACATCTGTGTCCTGTTGCAGGCGGTTCTCCTCACTGTTTGCCTCACCTACAAGTTTGGTGTCGTCAGCAAATGTTGAGATTCTGTATCCCAAGATCCAAGTCATTTATATATAGCACAAAAAGCAGTGGTCCTAGCACTGATCCTTGGGGAACACCACTGTCTACCATCCTCCAGTCTGACTCGCTTCTGTCCTTACACCATTTTTTTATCCATTTGTACACCAACCCTCATATTCCATGAGCCTCAATTTGGTAACCAGACTTTTATGTGGTACCTTATAAAATGCTTTCTTAAGCTCCATATAAATATCATCCACAGTATTCCCTTCATCAACCTTCTCTGTTACCATCAAATAATTCAACTGGATTAGTCAAGCAGGATCTGCTTTTCACAAATCCATGCAGGCTATCCTTAATTAATTCGAACCTCTCCAAGTGCCCATTGATATGTTCCATGATTATTGTTTGTAAAATCTTACCCACCACTGATAGTAAACTAACTGGCCTATAGTTGCTAGGACTGTCCTTATACCCTTTTGTGAATACGTGTGTCACATTTCCCCAATCCTCTGGTACCTCCCCCATATCCAGGGAAAATTGGCAGATTATGGCAAGTCCTTCCACTATCTCCATCCCCATTCCTTTAGCAACCTGCGATGCAAGCCATCTGGCCCAGGTGGCTTAACAACCCTAAGCACAGCCAACAAATTTAGTACCTCGCCCTCTTAATTTTTATCCTATCCATTGCCTCTACTCTCTCTGCTTCTACCGATAACTTTTCAGCCTCCATTTCCTTAGTGAACACTGATAGAAAGTACTCATTAAGTATATTATCCTTGTCCTGCGCCTCTAACCACATATTACCCTCTCTGTCTGAATAGGCCCCACTTCTCCTCTTACTACTCGCTTCCTATTTACATGCCAGTAGAGGTTCTTTGGGTTCCATTTTATGTTGACTGCCATTCTATTTTCACACTCTCCCTTTGCCAGTCATATTTTCCTCTTCACCACCACTCAGCCCCTCCCCCTCCCACCTGTCTGCTTATTTGATATGGCCTGCCTCTCACTTAATGAGTTCTCCGACATGCATCATACACCCTCTTTTTTTGTTTCGTCATTTCTATCTCCCTGATTAACCAAGGAGCCATATTCTTGGTTCCCCTATCTTTCACCCTTGTCAGAATGTTCCTAGCATGTACCTGAAGCATCTGTTACTTATAGATAAACCATTGTTCTGATACAGCTCTTCCTGCTGTAATTGGTTCCATTCTGCCCTGGCGAGATCCCTTCTCATTGCATTGAAATTATCCCTTTCCAATCTACCTGATTTTGGTCCTTGATTTTCTGCATTAATAGTCTAAACCTTATGATACGATGATTACTCTTACCTAAGTGTTCCTCCAAGACACTTGGCCTACCTCATTCCCCAGCAGTAGATCCAGCAATCCCTCCTTTCTAGTTGGGCTGAGAACACACTGCTCAAGGAAGTTCTCCTGAGCACATTTAAGGAATTTCTCCTTACCCTTTACTCTAAAATTATCTCAATCGATATTTTGGTAATTAAAACCCCCCAATATCACCACTTCATAGCTCTTGCACATCTCTGTGATTTTCCCACAGATTTGCTCCTCTATCTCTCTCCCATTTTGGAGGTCTATATAATACCCTGAGTAACGTGATCATACCCGTTTTGCTCCTCAACTCTAACCAAACGGTTTCTGCCCTTTCCCCTTCAAGGACATCCTTCTTTTCCAGCACAGCAATGTATTCTCTAATCAGGAGTGCTTCCCAACCTCCCTTTTTTCCCTTCCCTATCTTTTCTGAATACGTTATATGTTAAGTGCTCAGTCCTCATCATTTTAAACCACGTTTCTGTTATTGCTACAACATCATATTCCCCTACTGCTATTTGTGTTTGTAGCTCGCCAATGTCATTTGCCACACGTGTATGTTACACACATGCATTGTAATCCTGTCTTTGCATTTCTTGTAGTCATTCTCTGTCTATTCCCATCTAATATGGAACTACTCCCTTCTCGAGTACTGTCTAACTCTCTCACTCTGACCCGACTTAATACTTTGCTATTTCCCACTTCGGTGCTATCTGTCCCTTCCAGTTCTCTGTGCACCTTGGTGTTCGTCTCCAATATTATCTCCTGGTTCCCACATGCCTACCAAGTTAGTTTAAACCCTCCCCAACAGCACAAGCAACTCACCTGCAAGGAAATATGTGCCAGCTCTGTTCAGGTGCAACCTGTTCACCCTGTACGGGTCCCATCGACTCCAGAACTGGTCCCAGTGTCCCACGAATCTTAAGCCCTCCCTCCTGCACCATCTTTCCAGCCACATATTCTTCTGCACTGTCCTCCTATTTCTGCACTCAATTGCATGTGGTACTGGAAGCAATCTGGAGATTACTACTTTTGAGGTCCTCACCCCCTGATAATAACATGTCAACTCCTGTCTGTTTACCTCCAGAGCAGGGTTGTCTAGCCTTTTCACATGGGGGCCACATTACAATTCATGTCTTATATGGCGGGCTGGTGAGACAATTTTAGAAAGATAAAGGCATTAAAAATTTATCTTACCGCCATTCAAAACAACAATGTGTATTTTTGTGAAGAAGCTATAAATGAGATGAATTTATTGACTTACTTTCTCACAACTATGTTGGACACTGAGTTAGTGAGATACCTGGCATTTTTATGCTTGCACAAGTAGTCAATGTTTGCCCACACACTTGCTGTAGTATTCCAGATAGATTTCCATCTGTCAGGAATGATCTCTCTCTTTCTCTCTCACACTGTCTTTCTCTCTCACTCTCTGTTGTTCGCCCCCTTCTGTGTCGTCCTCGCTCTCTGTGTCCCCCCTTTCTCTCTCTGTCCCCTTCATCTCTCTGCCCCCTTCATCTCTCTGCCCTCTCTTTGCTCTCTCTGCCACTCTCTCTCTTGTTCTGTTCCCACATCACTCTCTGTCTCTGTTCCCCTCTGTTACTCTACCTCGGTTCCCCTCTGTCACTCTCCTTTGTCTCTCTTTCTATCTCTGTCCTCTTCTTTCTCTGTTCCCTCTCTCTCTGCCTCCCCCACCTCTCCCTGCCCTTCTCTCTCCTCCCCCTCTGTCCCCACCATTTCTCTCCTTCTCCCCCCACCCCCCCCCCCCCCCCCCCCATCCCCCAGTATCTCTCTCACTCTCTCTCTGACAGTTGCAGGGAGCAGGAGTGCTCAGCACAGCAGCTTTATGGTTGGTCAGATGTTTAAAAATGTACTGTCACTTTCGCTGTTCACAGGTGCTGACATTGGGAACAGGAGTTTCTCAAATTCAGGCAGATTTGAGGTTTTCCGGTGGGCTTCAAAAAACAAGTTGGATCCAACCAGAAAATCCCGAATCGACCCAAAGTTGGAAAACTGTTGTTCCCGATGTCAGCACTTGTCAGCTGTGAAACTGACAGCACGATTTTTTAAAGCCTGTCTGAAAGAAGAAGTCAATGGAAAATTTCTCATTTCTGAAATACATCTGTGGGCCGAATTCTGGCCTGTGTGACGTATGTTAGGCACACTTATCCACAGAGTCTGTCATATTGAGCCAGCGTCGTATCCTTCAGTCTGGCAATGAACAACGTCTTCCACAGAAGTCTCAACATGGGTCACATGTGGTTCACGTGTCACTGAAGCCCACGGAGCAAGTATTTGAACTATTGGGGGTCTCTCACCACCCGACAGTTCAGACCGGTCGATCACACATCCCCCAGTAATCCCATGACATCAGCTTTATGGCATTTATTTGGGACTCACTCAGAGCAAGAGAGACCGGGAGTTGGAGAGGTGGAAATCTGAGTATTGTCGCATGATTGCAGACCCCCCACCACATTAGCATCCTGAAGGTATAACATGGGGACCGGAGTAACAGCATCACTTCGCCTGCCCTCCCACTCAAGGTCTACACCCTCCTGCTTGTTTGGATGCAACTCCTTCCCTCCTCCAGCTCAATTAGAGTTTCACTTTCCTCTGTGATCTGTGGCTCAGTGCCTTCTCTAGACCCACTTTCAACACCGTCAGCTGCTGCCACCACCTTCCAATATCTCCAAAGACAGCGATGCATCTGTCAGAAGAAAACATTTGCAATGGTGATGCATATTCATTTGTCACATCACAGAAGCTTGTATGTTCATGTGTGGTTTAAAGATACAGCTAGTGACACTCACCTTGCCTCATTCCAATGTCTACTCGGCCACCAGTCAGTAACATTTTAGAGGGTCTGGGGAGCAGGGAGAGAGTGGGGGGGAGAGAGGGGGTCTGGGGAGTGGGGAGAAAGTGGGGGGGAGAGAGGGGGTCTGGGGAGTGGGGAGAGAGTGGGGGGAGAGAGGGGGTCTGGGGAGTGGGAAGAGAGTGGGGGGGAGAGAGGGGGTCTGGGGAGTGAGGAGAGAGTGCGGCCAAAGACCTTGCTGGTGGCGGGTGCGCTCTTTTCCCGCTGCCCGCTCCCGACCCCCGGCCCTAGCCCGCTCGCTCCCTCCGCTCCCCTCCCCGGCCCGCTCCCTCCGCGGCCCGCTTGCTCCGCTTCCCTCCCCGGCCCGCTCACTCCCCTTCCCTCCCCGGCCCGCTCGCTTCCTCCCCTCCGACTATTGTGTGCTGCCATGTGTTTAGGTTGCCATCGTGTGATTATTTGAGCAGCCCCATCTTTACTCGTGGCAGCTCCCTGACATCACAGACTGTAATGTTTTCGTGGCAGAGGCTGCATTTGCACATGTGCCATTGCAGTGCCACCTAGTGGTGACATTGTCAGCAAACGCAGCCAGAAAGGTTTGGGCAGGTCTTTTCCTAGTATTTCAGAACCTTTGCCAATAGGCTTCAGGGACTAACTCGTATGGATTTAAGAAAGTAGTTTTAATCTGTTCGTAATCGCAAGAGCTTTCTTCTGGTAACATACCACTCACGGAAAGTGTCTGTGGGTGTCTGAGTGAGAGTGCATATGAGTTTGAGAGTGTGTCTGTCTGTCTGCTGTGTGAGTGACTGTCTTTGTGTGTGAGTGAATGATTGACTGTCGGTCTGTGTGTGTGTGTGTGTAGCTGTGTATATGTTTAACTCTGTGCATGAGTGTCTATCTGTTTATCTGTGTGTGTAAACATGTGTTTGATTAGCTGTGTATGTGTGTGTGAGAGAGAATGAGTTGTCTGTAAGATTGTGTGGATGTTAGGAACAGAGGAAAAGTCCCTGGACACTGTCCCATCAAACACACCCAGTGCAGGTACAGCACCGGATTGGCTGGGCAATTTGTGGAGCACTTACTGTGTGTAATCAGCTGTACCTGTGGGAGCAGCAGCTCGAGAGGAGAGAACTGAGAGCTGAGAACTAACAAGTACAAACTATAACACAAGTGTGGAACTGAGTAAAGGACCTGTGAGTTATTTTGGAGAGGACAGGTTGGATAAACTCGGATTGTTTTTACTGGAACGATGGTGGTGAAGGGGGCGACATGATAGAGGTTTACAAAATTATGAGTGGCATGGACAGAGTTGATAGTCAGAAGCTTTTTAGCAGGGTGGAAGAGTCAGTTACTAGGTGACATAGGTTTAAGGTGCGAGGGGCAAGGTTTAGAGGGGATGTGTGAGGCAAGTTTTTTTACACAGAGGGTGGTGAGTGCCTGGAACTTGCTGCCAGGGGAGGTGGTGGAAGCAGGTACAATAACGACATTTAAGAGGCATCTTGACAAATAAATGAATATGATGAGAATAGAGGGATACAGACCCCGGAAGTGCAGAAGATTTTAGTTTAGACAGGCATCAAGATCGGCACAGGCTTAGAGGGCTGAATGGCCTGTTCCTGTTCTTTGATTTATTTAGAGATACAGCACTGAAACAGGCCCTTCGGCCCACCAAGACTGTGCCAACCATGAGCCACCCATTTATACTAATCCTACATTAATCTCATATTCCTACCACATCCCCACCTTCCCTCAATTCCCCTATCTATACTAGGGGCAATTTACCTATCAACCTGCAAGTCTTTGCTTGTAGGAGGAAACCGGAGCACCCGGCAGAAACCCACACAGTCACAGGAAGAACTTGTAAACTCTGCACAGGCAGTCCCCAGAATCGAACCCGGGTCGCTGGAGCTGTGAGGCTGCGGTGCTAACCACTGCACCACTTGCTGGTGAATTGTTTTGCTTGGACTGTTGGGGGAGGGAGGAGATGCCAGAAGATCCAGGGGTGGGGCTGAAAGATTCTATAGGGGGCCTCTGTATTTGCTTTTGTGTTTTCCTCCATCTTGCACTAAGGGGCCTCCCTCCCCACCCCAACTGTGTGGCTCGGGACGGCTGGAGCCGCCCGGGTGAAGAAGCTCCCTGTAACAAGAGCAGAAAGGGGAAAGAATCGGGGGTTCCAGCCGACCCCGGTGAAGAACCCTCCCCTGACCAGAAGACTGGACTTTGTGTTCTCTAAAGTAAGGTGCTCCAACCACCAATTGAAGAGAAACATCCTCAGCATCCTCACAACACCCTTCCACCACTCAGCTACCTAATCTCTACTCTCCTCTGCTTTTCCTTTTCACGCGGATTCCCCCTCTGCCCCCCACCCCCCCCATCATATTGCTTTAGTTTAAAAAACTGTTGTTTGCTTTATTCCTTAGAGGTGTGCGTGGCTCTTGGACCCATGGCAAGCCCCTCTTCACCGGTGGCGGGGCCTTCCCGCATGTATGCTGCTGCGGCTGCTGTAGCTGCACCTGTTACCCTGTCACCATTTGCACTAATAACACCAAAGCATGGGGTCAAGAGCTACATCCAACCCAATATGTCAATAGAGGCATGTGTGAGAGCAATGGCTGAGGTTGTCGGCTCTTCAGCCATTGTTGCTGCTTCTAAAAAGTACGGGAAGGCTGTGTTTTTCCAGTTATTTATGCAGCTGGTGTGGGAGGAGGTCACAGATTTCCATTTCAATGTAGAGTTGCAGGGGATGACCTACCGCATCTCTGGACCTCGGATGGGGCGTGGTGCCATGTCTGCAAGGGGGTGGGGCATGTTCATAAGAACTGCCCCAACCTCCCGGCTGCCAACTCCACCTCGGCGGCTCAGGGTGGCACCGCTGCACCTCCTTCCACTCCCCCTACACCTCCTAAAGACATCACTCAGTCGGTTCCAGAGGCTGTGTTTTACACCTGAGCCTGGGCTCAGCCCAAGGCCTGCTCCCGTGGAATCCACCTGCCTCAGGGCTGGGCTCAGGTCCAGGGTGACCAGGCAAAAGGAGGGTGCGGAGGCAGAGGCCCTTGATGACATGGAGGTCTCTGAGCCTCCGTGCCCTAATGGGAAAAAGAGGAGAAGGCACCCCTCAATGGAGGTAAAGCAGGGTCCTGTGGAGCAGGGCCCATCTGTTGGAGGGGAGCTGTCTCCAGGTTCAGGTCCCCAGGTTCCCCCTGTCACCACCACCATCAAGGCTGCAAAGCCTGGGCAGGAGCTCCCTGGCCCTCAGGATGGAGGGGAGGGGGAAACCCCTGTACATGCAGCCCCTCCTGAAGGAGCAAGTGGAGCCCTGCTTGTGGTGGGGGAGCCTGGGGATGTCTCCCTTTCTGTCACTGGGTCGGGTGTCCTGAATGGACAGGAGGACGAGGCCCCAAAGGGTCGGCCCTCCCAGCCGAAATCCACACTCAACCAGGACATACCCGACCCAGTGATAGTTGAAAATGATGCCCCATCTGCTGGGCTTGTGGGCGCTGGCGGGGCAGGAGATGGCCTCCTCTCTCCACCTCCGGTCTCGGCTCCGCCTTGATTTCCGGAGTCGGGAACTTCCGTCACCCCTGGACCACTCATTGGCCTGGGGACGGAGATGAAGAGGGTCCTGAACTGTTGGCGCCTACAGGCTCCAGTCTCACAGTAGAACCCAGAGAGGACTCCTCCGCCATCGATCCTGGGTGTGGGATCGTGACAGAGGCGGGACCAGTTGTCTCGGCCGGGATGTCCGTTCCACACTGTGTGCTGGGTGTGTCGGCCGCTGGTGGCGACGACCTGGAGGAGGATGGCGACTCAATGTGGGGCACGGAGGACAATCTTGATTCCATCGGCAGTGAGGTGGTGGAGTCCCTCGTGCCTCCCACTGAGTCTCCTCTCATCCCCACGGCAGAACTCCGGGATTTTCTCGCAGCATGCAGGGGTTGCCGCAATGCTGGCCCTCGGCCTTGGGTCGAATCTGGTGCTGGTCACTCGGTCCATCCGTACCACCCTCCAGAAAGCGGGGAAGGGCGTGGGCATGAAACTGGTTGAGAGGCGCTGGTTTAAAGCGTTCTTCAATGGGGTGCTGGGGGAGTGAAAGGCCAGGTGCACTTCCACTCCCTACTCACAGTGAGGTGTTGGTGACGGTTTTTAAGTACCTTTAACATGTAGATAACCAAAGCCAGCCTCAACATCAACAGCAGCAGGGGGTCTCACCGTAGATTTCACAATCTCTCAGTCCTCAGGGAAGGGAGATATGCGGTGAGTTTTCTACAGGATACCCACATCGTTCTGGGAGAACTTCTTTGAAGAAGTGTCCGCTCTCTTGAGCTCCATCAATAGCGGCGAGTGCATCATCCTTGGGGGGGATTTTAACTGTACCCTTGAGGTGGGGGATCGCTCCAGTCCCCAGCGCAGCCAAGCATCAGTGGAGAAGTTGAGGGAACTGCTCAGCTCCCTCAGCTTGGTGGACGTCTGGCGGAATCTCCATGCCGACTCCAGCGCCTTCACGTGGAGGTCTGGAGGAGAAGGGTCCTGAATCGACCACTTCTACTTTTCACAGGCGTACGTCTCCTGCGCCTCGGTGGCCCCGTTGGGCTGGTGCCGTGCTTGGACCACCACATGGTATGGGCTGAGTTCACTCCGCTCAGCACACAGGCGGGGTCTACATACTGGCACTTAACAACTGGCTGCTGGAGGACAAGCGATTCCCGGACTCGTTCCGTTGATTCTGGGCTGACTGGAGAAGGAAGCAGCAGGGCATCCCCTCCTTGAGGCTCTGGTGGGATGTCGACAAGACTCACATCCATGTCTTCTGTCAGGACTTCAGGACTACACGAAGGAGTCAACCAAGAGGCGGGAAGCCGAGATCGGGCACTTAGAGAGGGAGCTGCTCGACTTGGACTCGCCGTAGCGGACCCGGCTGTGTGACAGGTGTACAAAGAGAAGAAGGGCTCGCTGAGGGACCTGCAGCTCATAGGGTCCTGAGGCGCGTATGTGAGGTCGCGGATCCAGATCCTTTCTCTCCCTCGATCAGGAGAAGGTGCTCGACAGGGTGGATCATGAATACCTTTCGGGACTCGGCTCGCTTTCGGACTCGGGCCGCATTTTGTGGCCCGGGTCCAACTTTTATACGCCGACACAGAGTGTCTGATCAAAGTTAATGGGTCCTTGACGACGCCCTGTCGCTTTGGGAGAGGAGTGCGTCAGGGATGCCCCATGTCCGGCCAATTGTATACCATCTGCGTGGAGCCATTCCTGTGCCTGCTTTGCAGGAGGTTGACGGGTTTGGCACTGTGCGGGCCGGCCATGCGGGTCATCCTCTCGTCTTACGCTGATGACGTGCTCCTCACGGTCACAGATCCCGTTGACTTGCGGACGATGCGCGACTGCCAGAAGACCTTTTCTGCCGTGTCCTCCGCAAGGATCAATTGGGAGAAATGTTCCGGACTCCTGGTGGGTCAATGCCGGGTGGACACCCTGCCGGAGGAGTTGATACCTTTTGCGTGAAGCACCATGCATCTCCTCTATCTGGAAGTCCACCTTAGCTCCACTGAGGAAGCCTGGCCGGCAAACTGGCAGGAGTTGGAGGCGAAAGTTACCACATGGCTGGGGCGCCTGACAGGACTGCACCAAGTGATTTCCTACAGAGGCCGAGCACTGGTCATAAACCAACTGGTGGCCTCGATGCTGAGGTACTGGTTGGTCACTTTGGTCCCGCCCCCTGCATTCGCCACCAAGATCCAGAAGAAGCTCATCGATTTCTTCTGGGGCAAGAGGAAACACTGAGTCTCCCGATCGAAGAGGGCGGCCAGTCGCTGGTGTGTGTCTGCACCCAGGCTGCGACTCTCCACCTTCAGACCCTGCAGAGATACCTGTACGTCGAGCGTCCTCCCAGATGGTGTGCACTGGTGATGTATTTTTTCCACCACTGTCGCTGCTTTCAAGATGACACACAACTCCCGGCACAGACTATTAGCCGCGCCTCTCTGAGGGAGTTGCCTGTCTTTTACTGGGATCTATTCAGAGTCTGGAACATGGTCGCCTCCAGTCAGGGCACTCCCCCGCTGGCGGAGGAGAGCACCTCGGCTGTCTGAGCAGCCGACCCCGGGGACGGACCAACGGGCGGAGGAGTAGCCAAAGCCCTGGGACGCCCCTCTCTGCGGGTGGCGAGGGGCTTGGGAGCAGGGAGCGCTCCTGGCCGAGCTGACCCCCGTTCGGCCGGAACTCCTCATCGGATCCAGGCCCTGAAACCCTTCTCGAGAGCCGTTCCCGCATAACCCGAGTGGCCTCTCGGAAATGCCCTCCGTGCCATTCCAATCAGCGCGGAGGGGTTTCCTGTACGGGCTGCTCCTGCACTCCCTCCACTTCCTCGCACTCATTAGCCAGCCGGACACGCCCTGGCGATCCGTGTTGCCATCTGGCGGCAAGGGGAATCCCCGATCGAGGTCTCCCAACGTGGGAATCCTCCCCCTTTACATCGGGGACCTGGGATCGAGAGTTCTGCAGAGGGCAGTCCTATGCAATAGACTTTTAAGTAGGTTGACGGACTCCCAGGCTGCTTGTAATTTCTACGGCCTGGACGAGTCCGTGTTCCACGTATGTATGGAGTGTGCGAGATTGCAGACCCTCGTTGAGTAATTGAAGGGGCTGCTCCTCAAGTTTTGGCTGCACTTCAGCCCCACGGTCCTCATCTTTGGGCACCCGGCGCAGAGGGGCATGGGCCGGGAGGAGGATCTCCTTGTTGGTCTGCTCCTGGGCCTGGCCCAGGTGGCAATTCACAGGTCCAGGCTGCAGGCCTTCGGGGGTCCGTCCTCCCTGATTGCCTGCCCATCTTCCATGGTTACGTTCACGCCCGGGTGTCCCTGGAGATTGAGCATGTGGTGTCCGCCGGTATGCTTGAGGCCGTCCGTGACCGGTGGGCACCGCAGGGACTGGAGTGCATTGTTGATGTCGAGAATGGCATTTTAATTTGAGTTTTTGTTTATTTATTCAATTTTAATAAAGTTATTTTCAAAATATGTATATAAAGGGTGCCTGAGGAATAAAGGCC
The DNA here is from genome assembly GCF_036365525.1 of Heterodontus francisci. Classification (NCBI taxonomy): domain Eukaryota; kingdom Metazoa; phylum Chordata; class Chondrichthyes; order Heterodontiformes; family Heterodontidae; genus Heterodontus; species Heterodontus francisci. The sequence continues at coordinate 45,195 of NW_027140538.1, forward strand.
CCCTCCACATAAAATATATAAAAGGGGCCTGGGGTATAAAGGCCACCTTTAAAAAAAAAACTGGGTTAGATACAGAGTAAAGCTCCCTCTACACTGCCCCATCAATGTGCCTCACCCTTCGAGAACATCCATATAACACAACAGTGCGGATATTTCTGCTGGTGTTTGCGGAACGAAGTCACAAATTTTGTGCCGATTTTGAGCTACTTCTCCTACCCTGTGGACCCATGTTTGGAGCAAGGTTTAAATTGTCTGCTCCACATTCACAGGGCCCCCTCACGAACTACAGAGAGAGGGGCCTTCTAAAAAAAAGAAAAAGAACGGGATTGGCTGGAGTGTTTGGAGCACTTCTTGTGTGAAATTAGTCAAACCAGCTGCACCTGAGCAGGTTGTGGGAGCTGGAACTGGAGAGGAGAGAGCAGAGTGGAGAGCGCAGAGTGGAGAGAGCAGAGTGGAGAGAGCAGAGTAGAGAGAGCAGAGTGGAGAGAGCAGAGTGGAGAGAGCAGAGTGGAGAGAGCAGAGTGGAGAGAGCTGCATTCACTGCTTCAACTGTGGAACTGTTGCACTTTACTCAAGGACAAAGGTGGCCTGCAAGTCATTTTGGAAAAAAAAATGGCTGGACACAGAGTAAAGTTCCCTCCACTCTTTCCCATCAAGCACTCCTGGCATAGGTGTAGCATGTGATAGATACAGAATAAATCTCCCTGTACAGTGTTTCATTAAACACTCCCAAAGCAGGTACAGTAGGTATTAGATACAGAATTTAGGCGCCTCTAAACTGCCCTTCAAACACTATGAGGTGAAGAGCAGAGCAAAACTCCCTCCACACTGCCTTATCATCCACTCGCAGGGCAAGCAAAGCAAGGAGTGAGATACAGAGTAAAGTTCCCTCTACACTGGTTATCATACATTCCCGGGCAGGCAAAGCAATGGGTTAGGTAGAGAGTAAAGCTGTCTCTACACTGTCCTCCTATACAACAGTCCATGACATGCACTGCATGGGGAGCTGCAGAGTAAAACACCCTCTACACTGTTTTATCATTCCAGGTCAGGTACAGCACTGATTAGATACAGAGTTACGTACCCTGAACATTGTCCCCAACAAACACTCCCAGAGTAGATGCAGCACATGTTAGATACAGATTAACGCTCCCTCTACACTGTGTCTGTTAATCCTTCCAGAGCAGGTACAGCCCGGGTTAGGTCCAGAGTAAAGCTCCTTCTTCACCGTCCCATCAACCATTCCAGGGGCAGGGATTGTGTTAGTGTTTGTAAGAGTCAAAGAGGACGGAGTCAGTTTGACCAACATTTATCTGGTGACACCTTTGTCTCATCCAGATCGAAATGTTGGACAGACAGTTGGAGAGAGTGACGACACCCTGAGTTCAATGGAGGAGGTGGGGAATGTCATTTATCTTCTTGTGGAAGCTGGCCCCATGCATCCAGCTGGTTAGTGTATATATAATGATCAGGAGAGCAGGGACAATGTCCAGCTTTACATCAGACAATGACAGGAGGAGGAATCATTGGATGTGACACAAGTCCCTATATTCCTCTTCTATGTAAAAATGCTTAGTTCCCAGTTACAATGGAGAAGAAAAATATGTGGAGATATTGGGAGGTGAGGGACATTGAATAGTAGGACCTCACATTAAGAGGTTGGGATGTAACATTTATATTTTTATTTTATATTTAGAGATACAGCACTGAAACAGGCCCTTCGGCCCACTGGGTCTGTGCCGACCAAGAACCACCCATTTACACTAACCCTACAGTAATCCCATATTCCCTACCACCTACCTACATGAGGGGCAATTTATAATGGCCAACTTACCTATCACCTGAAAGTTTTTGGCAGTGGGAGGAAAGCGGAGCACCCGGTGAAAACTCACGTGGTCACAGGGAGAACTTGCAAACTCCGCACAGGCAGTACCCAGAATTGAACCTGGGTCCCTGGAGCTGTGAGACTGCGGTGCTAACCACTGCACCACTGTGCCGCCCCCTGCACCACAGTAACGGATAATATTTGGAGACTGTGCTCCCTGTCTGCGGTGTCGTTATACGGGAGCTCGGGTCGGGGACATGGCCATCACACGATTGGGTTGATCCTGTAACCTGTGCTCCCAATCCAGTGAGACTGGAACAGGAGCAGAGCCTGGTCATGTGACTCTGTAATACCACCAGTGTGCGGGGCCTGAGCTGGCTGCTGTGTGATTGGCTCCTGGCTTCCGTTGTGATGTCACCTGGAGACAGGTTTTAGCCCCTGGTTACAATTCATCAGTTGTAGTTCCCGTGGGCAGGAGCTGGAGTTGGCAGCTGGTACATCAGACATGGACAGGAGGAGGGATCGTTGGACATGATACAGGTCCCTATATTCCCCTTCCATGTGTTTGCTACATGTTTAATTCCCAGGTGTAAATGAGAGGAGAAAGGGGTGGATCCATGTGATGCTGTCCTAGGATTCCCAGGGTGTTTGGGCCTTCTCCCAGTTCATGACTTGCACTGTGACAGTTGGGATACATTGTAGTTTGTGGAGTGGGGAATTGGGGTGGTTGGTCGGGGGAGCATTGGGGAGATTGAGTATCGAGGTGATGAAGGCTGGATTCGGGTTCAAGCAGCAGAGAGGGTGAGCAGGTAATGTTTCAGAGGTGATAGACAGCAGGCTGGGAATGAATTGGGTGTGGGGGGGAGGAAGCTGAACTCAGGGTCAAACAGGACATCGAGTCCACATCTCTGGGCTTAGCCTGAGGTGACAGTGCAGAGACTGATAGAGTCAATGCTGGGATTGTGATGGTGAATCTGGGAGGGAAAGAGGACTGAGTCAGTTTGGTGACAGTTAACTGAAGTGAATTTTGGTTCATCCAGATCTCAATGTTGGACAGAGAGTTGGAGAATGACAACACCCTGGGGTCAATAGAGGAGGGAGAGAGTGTCAATGGTCTATTGTGGAAGCTGGCTATGTGATTCCTGATGATGTCACAGATTGATATCATATAGAAATATAATGATCAGGGGAGTAAGGACAATGCTCAGGATTATATCAGATATGGAATGGAGGAGGGATCGTTGGTTGCGATACAGACCCATATATTCCTCTTCTATGTGTTGGAAATGCTTCTTTCCCAGGTTCAAAGGAAAGGAGGAAAGGGTGGAGCCTCGGACTGCAGTCCCTCCATCACTGGGATTCTCGAAGCTTGTCCTGGGGAAGTGGATGGAGCATCTGTGTCTACAACATGGAGAGACATTGTAATAACAGGGAAATGAGGGGGAGGGGACTAACCCTGCCTCCCAGTTAATGTTTCTCCAGGTGGGAACCATTTGCAAGGGGACATGAGGAAACTGTCAGTAACCCTTGTGGCTGCTCCCCTCTGATCGGGTCTCCTGAGAGGGACTGGCAACAAAGTGAAGCAGCTCTAAAATAGTAAATAGATATTTTCACCCACAGGAATTTATTAGATATGTGGTGTGAATAAAAACAGCAGTCAGAAGTCTCCAGTCCAAAAATAAGTGACTGATGGCTGTAAAGACAAAGTACTAACACTTTTCACAATCCATGAAACACTAAAACCAGCCTCTCAAACTCTAGAATGGAGCAGATCCCATTCCTTTTTCAGTACAAACATCTTCTTTTCCCTATTATTCCTCTTCCATCCCTGGGGAAAGTTCTGTTTTATTATTCTGCATTCAAGTTTTAGATTATTGCCCCAATGATCGATGAGGTTCAATGTTGGATTCTGCACGATATCAGGATGGATCAGGACATCCCTGGAGACTGGTGAACCCATCATTATTCTGTCACTTTCTCTTGTACACATACTTCTATAGATACTGATAGGAACAAAACATTCAATGGAAAAACTATTCAAGACAACAGTCTCAGCAAATCGTACATTCAGCCTCTGGAGATATGTCGCTGTATTCTCCAATTCTACATTGGGATTTCCTGTGGTTACTGTTGGAATATTACAATTGTGTCACATCAAACCTGATGAATTTTCCACCTTTGACCTCTTCAAATCTTTTATTTCTGATCATCTTTGAAGACCAGGACTGTCCTTCAGATGCCATGCATTTACTGACAGCACATTTACAGGACTGCACAAGAGACAAGAGAATGATGGGTCTGAAACTCATGTCTTAAACTTAAATAAAGGTAATTACAAGGGTATGAAGACAGAGTTGGCTAAAGTGGACAACTGGGAAAATAATTTAAAAGGTAAGACCCTCGAGAAGTGGCTGCAGATGTAAAGGAGCTATTTCATAACTCTCAACAAAGATACATTCTATTGAGAAAGAAAGACTCTGTGACAAGGATGCACCATCCGTGGTTAACTAATGAAGTTAAAGATAGTATCAAAGTGAAAGAAAAGGCATGCAATGCTGCAAAGATTAGTGATAGGTCAGAAGATTGGGGACATTTTAGAAACCAACAGGGGATAACTAAAATAATAATGAAGAGGGAGAAATTAGTCTGAAAGTAAACTAGCAAGAAATATAAAAACAGACAGTAAAAGCTTCTACAAATATATAGAGGAAAGAGTAGCTAAAGTAAGTTTTGGTCCCTTTGAGAATGAGACTGGGGAATTAATAATTGGAAACAAGGCAGAGACTTTGAGCAAATATTTTATATCTGTCTTTGCAGTAAAAGACACAAAAAGCAGAAAATCAAGAGGCAAAAAGAACTTAAAACCAACACTATCACAGGAGAAAAAGTACTAGGAAAACTATTGGAACTAAAGGGTGAACAGTCCCCTGGACCTGATGGTTTGCATCTCAGGGTCTTAAAACAAGGAGCTGCAGAGACAGTAGATGCATTGGTTGTGATCTTCCAAAATTCTCCAGATTCTGGAACAGTCCCAGCGGATTGGAAAACCACAAATGTAAAACATCTATTTAAAAAAGGGGAAGGGGCAACAGAAATCAGGAAACTATAGGCCTGTTAACTGAACATTTGTTCTTGGGAAATTGCTAGAATCCATAATTAAGGAAATAGTAGCAGGACATTTAGTAAATCATAATGCAATCAGGCAGAGTCAACATCTTTTTATGAAAGGGAAATTGTGTTTGGGAAATTTATTAGAGTTCTTTGAGTATGTAACAAACAGGGTGGATGAAGGGGAACTAGTAGATGTTGTGTATTTGGATTTCCAAAAGGCATTCAATAAGGTGCCCACATGAAAGGTCACTGCACAAGAAAAGAGCTCATGGTGTTGGGGGTAATATATCACCATGGATGGAGGATTGGCTAACTAACAGGAAACAGAGAGTCAGGGGAAATGGGGCATTTTCAGGTTGGGAAACTAACTAGTGAAGTGCCACCAGGATCAGTGCTGGGGCCTCAACTATTCAGGATCTACTCAGTGGAATGCTAACATTTATTGCAAGGAGGATAGCGTATAAAAGTAGAGAAGTCTTGCTACACCTGTTCAGGGCATTGGTGAGACTGCACCTAGAGTACTGTGTACAGTTTTCATCTCCTTATTTAAGGAGGGATATACTTGCATTGCAAACAGTTCAAAGAAGGTTCACTGGACTGATTCCTGGGATGAAGGGATTGTCTTTTGAGGAAAGGTTGAACAGGTTGTCCTGTACACATTGGAGTTTAGAAGAATGAGAGGTGATCTTATGAAGATTCTGAGGTTGCTTGACAGGGTGGATGCTGAGAAGACGTTTCCCCTCTTGGGGGAATCTAGAACTCGGGTGTTCAGTTTCCAAATAAGTGGTTTTCCTTGTAAGATGGAGATGAGGAGGAATTTCTTCCGTCAGAGGGTTGTTAGTGTTTGGAATTCTCTTCCCCAGCAAGCAGTGGAGGCTGGGTCATTGAATATATTCAAAACTGAGTTAGACAGAGTTTTGACCTCCAAGAGGGTCAAGGGTGATGGGGTCAGGCAGGAAAGTGGAGTTAAGGCCACACTCAGATCAGTCATGATCTTATTGAATGGTGGAGCAGGCTCAAGGGGACAAATGACCCTCTCCTACGCCTATTACTTATGATCTTATGAGTGTGATGTTACCACCAAACACATCTTCCCCTCACCTACACTTTCAGTATTCTGAGGAGACCGTTCCTTCGACAACACTCTGGTCCACTACTTAATAACCCCCAATACCCTGTCCACTTCTCACAACAACTTCCCATGTAAGTACAGGAGTTGCAACACCTGCCCTTTTACCTCCTCTCTCCTCACAATCCAAGGCGCTCCTTGCAATTGAAATAGTGATTTACATGTACTTCTTTCAATGTAGTATACTGCATTCACTGCTCACAATGTGATCTGCTCTTCATTGGGGAGACCAAACACAGATTCAGTCACCACATTACAGAACATCTCTCTTCAATCTGCAGCATGACCCTGAGCTTCCAGTGTCCTGTCATTTTAATTCTCCACATTGCTCTCACACTGACCTCTGTCCTTGACCTGCTGCAGTGTTCTAATGAAGCTCAATGTAAGCTCAGGGAACAGCAGATCATCTTTTGACTGGGCAGTTTACAGCCCTCTGGACTCAACACTGAGTTCAGCAATTTCAGAACGTAATCTCTCTCCCCTTTTTGTTTCATTTTCTTTGCATGTTTCGGTCTTAGTTTTGTTTTTCTCCTATTTTTGATTTCAGACGGCAGCTGTTCATTATTCTGTCATTTACAGCTCCTCTGTCATTGCGTCATAGAGTTATAAAGCACAGAAGCATGCCCTTCGGCCCATCGTATCCATGCTGGCCATCAAGCACCTAACTATTCTGATCCCATTTTCCAGCACTTGGCCCATCGCCTTGTATGCTTTGCCGTTTCAAGTGCTGATCTCGATACTTCTTAAATGTTGTGATGGTTCCTGCCTCGTCCACCCCTTCAGGCAGTGCCTTCCAGATTCCAAACGCCCTCTGGGTGAAAACATTTTTCCTCAAATCCCCTCTAAACCCATTGCCCCTTACCTTAAATCTATGCCCCCTACTTATTGACACCTCCACTAAAGGAAAATGTTTCTTCCTATCTATCCTATCAATGCCCCTCATAATTTTGTATGCCTTAACCAGGTCTCCTCCCAGCCTTCTCTGGTCGAATAAAAACAACCCTAGCCTATCCAGTCTCTCTTCCAAGCTGAAATGCTCCAGCCTAGGCAACATCCTGGTGAATCTCCTCTGCACCCTCTCCAGTGCAATCACATCCTTCCTATAGTCTGGCAACTAGAACTGTACACAGTACTCCAGTTGTGGCCTAACTAGTGTTTTATGCAGCTCCATCATAACTGCCCTGCTCTTATATTCTATGCATCGGCTAGAAAAGGCAAGTATCTCATATGCCATACTAACCACCTTATCTACCTGTGCTGCTGCCTTCAGTGATCTATGGACAGGTACAGAAAGGTCCCTCTGACCCTCTGTACTGCCTAGGATCCTGCCATCCATTGTATATTCCCTTGCCTTGTTAGTTCTCCCAAAATGCATCATTTCAAACTTCTCAGGATTAAATTTCATTTGCCACTGCTCTGCCCATCTTCCCAGTCCATCTATATCGTCCTCTTATCTAAGGCTTTCTCCTCACTATTTACGACACCACCAATTTTCATGTCATCTGTGAACTTACTGATCATCCCTCCTATATTCCCATCTGGACATTCATTCTGTTTCTTTACTTGTTCCCATTACAACTCCCTTTGTCCTTGCAACACCAACTCTACTGTCATTTAATGTCTTCCATCTTCTGCCCTATTACAGAACTTCCCTTTTCTTCTTTTTCCACCCTCTCCCCAATTCACCTACTTAAAAACTATTGCACTTCTAATTTTCCCAGTTCTGATGAAAGGTCATCGACCTGAAACATTCGCTCTGTTTTTCTCTCCACATGTGCTCTCTGACCTGCTGAGTATTTCCGGCATTTTCTGTTTCTATTTTATTAAAGGTGAATTGTATTTAACTAATTTGATTGAGTTTTATTGGTGAGATAACAGAGAGGGTTGATAATGGTAATGTGGTTTATTGGTGTAGATGGTCTTGCAAAAAAGGGTGAATAATGTGACACATAATAGACCTGTCAGCAAAGTTGAAGCCTGTGAAATAAAAGGGACATTGGCAGCATGGATAGTTGGCGGAGTGACAGGGAATGGGCAGATTAAATTTAACACAGAAAAGTGCAAAGTGACACACAGAAGAATGAAGAGAGGCAATGGAAGAAACAGGATACAATTGTAAAGGGGGAGCAGGAGCAGCAGCACCTGGGGGTAAATGTGTACATATTGTTGAAGGTACAGGTCAGGTTGAGAAAGTGGTTACTAAGGTGTAAGTGTTCCTGGGCTGTATAAATAGAGACATAGAGTACAAACACAAAGAGGTTATGGTGAACCTTCATAAAACAAGAGTGAAATACTGTGGATGCTGGAAATCGGGAATGAAAACAGAAAATGCTTGAAACACTTCACAGGTGTGGCAGCATCTAAGGAGAGAGAAACAAAGTTAACATTTCTGACTTTTCATCGGAACCTTTAGAAAACACGGATTCAGCCTCAGCTGGAGTACTGTGTCCAACTGTGGGCATCACAGTGTAGGAGGAATGTCAAGACATTAGAGAGGGTGCAATAATTATTTACTAGAATGGTTCCAAGGCTGAGGGACTCAGTTACATCTATAGATTGGAGAAGCTGAGCTGTTCTGTTAAGAAAAGAGAAAGTTGATAAGAGATTTGATCTTAATTTGAAAATGATGAGGAGTTTGGACAGAGTAGATAGGGAGAAACCTTTCCCATTGGTGGAAGGGTCGAGAACGAGAGGATACTGATTTAAAGTGGATGGGAAATGAACCAAAGGTAACTTACGGAAAAACGTTTGCAGCCAATAGTTAGGATCTGGAATGCACTGCATGAGAGTGTTGCGGAGGCAGAGTCATTAGTAGCTTTCAAAAGAGAATTGGATAATTATCGAAAGAGAAATCTGAAGACCCAACACAGACACGATGAGCTGAATTACCTCATTCTGTGCTGGACCATTCTGATTCTAAATCGCAGTTTCTGCATTCAGCCACAAGGTGGCACACACTCTCCCTAATTTGCATTGCAGAATTACTGAAATGTAACATGTATATTAAACCTCCAGTGGGTGCACCCACACACTTAATAGTAACACAACCTGATAACATGCACCTTGTGTATTAAAACATCAGGTGGTGCACACTCACCATTACTGCTGCTGTACACATACTGGGATGCACTGTGCTCAATCAGTGTCCCCTTCCATTCAGCCCTGTGCTTATTCTCACTCCTGCCATCTCTCCGTAGCTGCAAGTCCCTGAAGGAGTATATTTCATCATTCTCTGCATTGCTCCTGCTACTTTCCTCAAATCCTCTCTCACTGGATGAAAACAGTGACTCGAGATAAAAGGTTGTTTTTTAGACTGGAGCATGGTAGAAAGCGGTGTCCTGTCAGGGTCAGTGCTAGATCCATTATATTTGTTTGTTATATATGAATATAAATGTCATGGATATTGGAATGCAGAGTAAAATTTGAACATTTGCCAGTGTTATGAAACTTGGAGTTGTGGCAAACAGTGAGGATGAGTCCAATCAACTGGAACAGACAGATTTGGAGTTTCATACATATCGGTCTTTGAAGGCAGCAGGACATATTGAGAAGTAATTATCAATGCTTATGGGATATTGGGCTTCATAAATAGATGTATTGAGGGTAGGGGAGGTGGCGTAGTGGTCATGACACTAGACTAGAAATCCTGAGGCCCAGGCTAATGTTCTGGGAACACGGGTTCAAATCCCACCATGGCAGCTGGTGGAATTTAAATACAATTCACCAACCTGGAATTTTAAGAAAAAACTAACTTCAATACTGGTGACCATGAAACCATTGTCAATTGTTGTAAAAACCCATCTGGTTCACTAATGCCCTTCAGGGAAGGAAATCTGCCATCATTAGCCTGTCTGACCTAAATGTGACTCCATACCCACAGCAATGTGGTTGACTCTTAAACACCCTCTGAATTGACCGAGCAAGTCACTCAATTTACCAAACTGCTAGAGAAAAGCCTAAAAGGAATGAAAGTGGACGGACCACCCAGCATCGACCTACACACTGGAAATGACAACGGCACACACAGCCCTGTCGACCCTGCAAAGTCCTCCTTAATAACCTCTGTGAGCTTGTGCTAAAATACCTTAGAGACATTGCCCCAGACACCACCATCACCATCGCCATCCCTGGATATGTCCTGTCCCACTGACAGAACAAACCCACCAGAGGTGGCAGCACAGTGGTATACAGTCGGGAGGGGATTGCCTTGGGAGTTCACAACATTGACTCCAGACCCCCAAAAAGTCTCATGGCATCACGTCAAACATGGGCAGGGAAATCTCCTGCTGATTATCACCTACTGCCAAGCACCGCTCGGCTGATGAATCAGTGATTCTCCATGTTGAACACCAACTGGAAGAAGCACTGAGGGTAACAGGACACAAAATGTACTCTGGGTGGGGGCTTCAATGTCCATCACCAAGAGTGGCACAGTAGCACCGCTATTGACCGAGCTGGTCTCAAGGACAGAGCTGCTCGACTGGGTCTGTGGCAGGTGATGAGGAAACCAACAAGAGAGAAAAAGCTCCCTGACCTCATCGTCACCAATATACCTGTCGCAAATTTATCTGTCCATGATAGTACTGGTAGGAGTGAACACTGCACAGTTCTTATGGAGACAAAGTCCCATCTTCACATTGAGGATACCCTCCATCGTGTTGTGTGGCACTATCGAGGCATTTTGTTTAAAAAGTCAAATTCCATCTCCCTTTTGCTGTGTTCAGATTTCTTTTCCCTCTGGAAAAATTATAGATTTGCACGTCAATGTCTTTTAAGTTAAAAATATTCTAAAACACTAAGGAAAGATTACTGACCACATGGAAGTGCATAAGAATGATGAGATTGTAGTTTTAAATAGTGACTTTTTAGAATAATTAATCTGAAGGCGTCTACAGCCCCTGGTTTTCTTGCTGTCCTAAGTGGTTATAAATATCATCTTCATCCAACACTCTAAAATGTTGGTGTAGCATTGTGGGACAGCAGTGCTAGTTGTAGTTCAGTTGATAGCACTCTCGCCTCTGTGTCAAAAGGTTGTAGGTTCAATTTCCACTCCAGTGACTTGAGTGCATAATCCTGGCTGACACTCCACTGCCATACTAAGGGAGTGCTGCACTGTTGAAGTTGCTGTCTTTTAGATGAGATGTTAAACCCTGTCTGCGCTCTCAGCTGAACATAAGATTTGAAGAAGAGCAGCAGTATTCTTCCCAGTATCCTGGCAAATATTTATCCCTTGACCTACATCACTAAAATAGATTAAATGGTCATTATCACATTGCTGTTTGTGGCACCTTGCTGTGCACAAATTGGCCACTGCACTTCCTTCACTACAATTGACCTCACTTCAAAAATACTTCATTGCAGAAAGATTTGGGATGTCCTGAAGTCATGAAAGATGCCATATAAATGCAAGTCTTTTTCTCTTTAATGGGCTGTGCTGTGGGACAGTTTTGCACCCATAATAACCCATATGTTGAGTTTTGATTTCAGTGAGAAGCCAGTTCCTTCCCTATAGGGAGGGTCGGAAGATCAGAGGATGAATCACCCAAAGCAGTTATTTCGTGTCTTCCACAGTAGCTGGTTATATAGCAGGATTTCCAGTGGCCTGGGAGGCATTCCATTCAATTACAATTTATTGTCCATATGGAAGTTCATTTTGGGTACATTGTTCATTCATTAATATATGAATAATAACAAAAAAGTACCCTATCACAAAACGTCTAACTTGATAAAATATAAATGTTAAAAACTGTTTCCACTACTTTAAAATAATCAGTCAATGAGTCCCATCATGAGTGCGTAACCTCATCCATTCATCAAGCTCCTGTTAAAAGTTCTTAGAGAAAGGCACAAGTGAGTTCAAGAACTGATTTGTCCTCCATCTGAGGGATTGCAGCCTTTTCCCTGAACGCATCTAACAGTAATACTGAGACAAGGGATGATTCTCACTGTTCATAACACTCTTTACTTTCATCAAAATTCTTCGAGAGGAGATTTTGTCAAGAAAGATTTACTTGCGAAATACCCTTCTTGCCTGGTTCAACGATTTCTGTACCCTTAAGGAAATCTCGATTCCTAAGACAACAGTACTAGAAGAGACATCCGAAAAGGATAGCAGTCTCAGTACAGCTGTATAGAAGAGTTTTATGATTGTGGGATCTACTCAAAAGGATTTTACCTTTCTGAGGTTGTATAATCCTGTAAATCCCTTGGCCACCACATCGCTACACTGTTCCCCCCCAATTCAACTTATCATCTACTTTGATACCTAGATACCTGCAGCTGGTGACTATTTCAATGTCCACATTCATGAATCTTCATGGGAACAATATCATTAACTGTCTTTTTCCTAAAGTCTAGAATTAGTTCTTTTGTCTTATTTTTGTTCAATTTAAGAGAATTGTCATCACACCATTTTACGAACCTCTCCACCAAGTTCCTGCAGTTTACTTTGTTATTCCTGATGAGGCCCACTAGTACTGTATAATCAGCATACTTCAAAATTTTTGTGTCGTCATGTTCTGATCAACAATCATTCGTGTAAAGGATGAAAAGCAAAGGTGAAAATACACAGCCCTGAGGAGATCCAGTATTCGTTAACATGGGATCTGAGTAAATCCCAGAGACTAACACCCATTGGGTCCTGTTGTAAAGAAAATCACTGATCCAAAGTAGGAGAGTAGGATTAACATCAAGGGTTTTCAGTTTCTCAATAAGCTTGAATGGTTGCATGGTATTAAAAGTTGAAGAGAAAACAGAAAAGGTGGTACGAGATAGTTTCCTAAACTATCTGTGTGCTGTTGGATCAAATGGACCAAGGTCAGCACAGCATCGTTCATTTACGAAGGTTGATGTGCAAATTGTAACTCATCGATATGTAAAACAAGAGGATCGAAAAGACGCTTTGGCACAATGCACTTGAAACACTTCATAACTATCAACGTAAGAGCAACTTGTCGGAGCATCAGCTGCTCTTTAAATGAGCTGATGGAAGGTTCAGTGAAAATCTTTGATGAATATAAGGGAAGACAATATGGATTCCTTAAAGAGATAAATTCACCTCAGAAAAAATCTCTCCTGGATCTTAATGCTTAGCAAAAAGCACATTTATGTAGTTGGAAGAGTACACACCTCACCTTGATAGACAAGTGATTGGTTGATGTTCCAGAGCTTTATGTTTAATAGGATTCTTTTTTTGAATCAAAGAGGTGGAAATAGAATTACCTAAATTTAATCAGTTACAATGGAAGCAATCAATCAATGGAAATTCAAACTCAGCGACAAAGGGCGGCACAGTGGCGCAGTGGTTAGCACCACAGCCTCACAGCTCCAGCGACCCGGGTTCAATTCTGGGTACTGCCTGTGTGGAGTTTGCAAGTTCTCCCTGGGTCTGCGTGGGTTTCCTCCGGGTGCTCCGGTTTCCTCCCACATGCCAAAGACCTGCTGGTTGATAGGTTAATTGGCCATTATAAATTGCCCCTAGTATAGGTAGGTGGGGATGTGGTAGGAATATGGAATTAGTGTAGGATTAGTATAAATGGGTGGTTGATGGTCGGCACAGACTCGGTGGGCCAAAGGGCCTGTTTCAGTGCTGTATCTCTAAACTAAACTAAACTATCACCATGCTGAATGGGATAGATTTCAAACAGATCTCGACAACTAAAAACTGGGAATCGATGCGGCGCTGTGGGCCATCAGCAGCAGCAGAATTGTATTCCACTACAATCTGTAACCTCATATCCCCCACTCTATCATTACTATCAAGCCGGGGGACCAGCCCTGGTTTAATGAAGAGAGCAGGAGGGCATGTCAGAAGCAGCACCAGACATACCTCCAAATGAGTTGTCAACCGGGTGAAACTACAAAACAGGACTACTTGCATGCAAAACATCAAAAGCAGCATGCAATAGACCGGACTCAGCAATCGCACAACCAACAGATCAGATCTAAAACAAAAACAAGAAATGCTGGAATCACTCAGCAGGTCTGGCAGCATCTGTGGAAAGAGAAGCAGAGTTAACGTTTCGGGTCAGTGACCCTTCTTCGGAACTGACAAATATTAGAAAAGTCACAGATTATAAGCAAGTGAGGTGGGGGTGGGGCAAGAGATAACAAAGGAGAAGGTGCAGATTGGACCAGGCCACATAGCTGACCAAAAGGTCATGGAGCAAAGACAAACAATATGTTAATGGTGTGTTGAAAGACAAAGCATTAGTACAGATTAGGTGTAAATACACTGAATATTGAACAGCAGCAAGTGCAGATCTAAGCTCTGCAGTCCTACCACATCCAATTGTGAATGGTGGTGGACTATTAAACAACTAACAGGAGGAAGAGGCTCAACAAATATACCCACCCTCCATGATGGGGGAGCCCAGCACATCAGTGTAAAAGACAAGGCTGAAGCATTTGTAATCATCTTCAGCCAGAAGTGCTGAGTGAATGATCCATCGCGGTCTCTTCCTGAGGTCCTCAGCATTACAGATGCCAGTCTTCAGCCAATTTGATTCATTCCATATGATATCCAGAAAGGCTGAAGGCACAGGATACTGCAAAGGCTATGGGCCCTGACAACATTCCGACAATAGTACTGAAGAGTGGTTCTCCAGAACTTGCCATGCTGCTAGCCAGCTTGTTCCAGTACAGCTACAACACTGACACCTACCCGGCAATGTGGGAAATTGCCCAGGTGTGTCTTGTACACAAAAAGCAGGACAAGTACAACCTGGCCAATTACCAGTCTACACTCGATCATCAGCAAAGTGATAGAAGGGATCGTGGACAGTACTATCAAGTGGCACTTACTCAGCAATATCCTGCTCAGTGATGCTCAGTTTGGGTACCACCAGGGCCACTCAGTTCCTGACCTCATTACAGTCTTGGTTCATGCATGGACAAAAGAGCTGAACTCAAGACGTGAGGTGAGAGTGACTGCCCTTGACAGCAAGACAGCATTTGACCGAGTGCCAATGAGCCATAGTAAAGTTGGAGCCAATGGGAATCGGGGAAAACACTCCGCTGGTTGGAGTCATACAAAACACAATGGAAGATGGTTGTGATTGTTGGAGGTCAATCATCTAAGTCTCAGTACGTTGCTGCTGTGTTCCTCAGGGTAGTGTCCAAGGCTCAGCCATCTTCAGCTGCTTCATCAATGACCTTCCCTCCATCATGACGTCAGAAGTGGGGATATTCGCTGATGATTGCACGATGTCCAACACCATTTGCAACTCCTCAAATACTGAAGATGTCCGTGTTCATATGCAGCAAGACCTAGACAACGTATAGGCTTGGGTTGATAAGTGGCAAGTAACATTCACGCCACACAAGTGTCAGGCAATGACAAACTCCAACAAGAGAGAAGTTAATCATGTCCCCTTGACATTCAATGGCATTACCATTGCTGAATCCCCCACTTTCAACATCTTGGGGGGGTTACCATTGACCAGAAACAGAACTGGAAAAGCCATAGGTACTGTGGCTGCAAGAGCAGATCATAGGCTGTGAGTTCTGCAGTGAGTAACCCACCTCCTGACTCTGTCTTGTACAGGCTTTGACGAGTCAGGAGGTGGGTTACTCACTGCAGAATTACTCACTGACTCCTCAGAGCCTGTACAAGACAGAGTCAGGAGTGTGATGGAATACTCTCCACTTACCTGGCTGAGTGCAACTCCAAGAACATACAAGAAGCTCGGCACCATCCAGGTCAAAGCAACCTGCTTGATCAGCGCTCCATCCACTGATGCACAGTGGCAGCAGTTTGTACCATCTACAAGATACACTGCAGCAACTCACCAAGGTACGTTCCAAACCCATGACCTCTACCAACTAGAAGGACAAGGACAGCAGATGCATGGAATCACCGCCACCTGCAAGTTCCGCTCCATGCCACACACCATCCTGACTTGGAACGATATCATTGTTCCTTCACTGTCGCTGGATCAAAATCCTGGAACTCCCTTCCGAAGAGCATTGTGGGTGTATCCCATCTTAAGTATAAAGAAAAGTCTGGAAAGTTATGCTGACGCTTTATAAAGCTCTGGTTAGTCCACAACTGAAGTATTGCTTCCAGTTCTCATCATTACACTTTCGGAAGGATGTGATGGTCCTTGAGAGGGTGCAGAGGAGATTTACCAGAATGGTTCCAGTAATGAGGGAATTTATCCCCATTGCAACTTGACTTGGATGACATAGTCATCATTACTGAGACCTGGATGCAAGACGGTCAGCACTGGAAACTTAAATGTACCAGGTTTTCAGGTCGACAAGAAAGATGGGGAAAATGGTAGAGTGATGATGTAGCCTCACTAATTAAGGATGAAATCACTTCAATGATAAAAGGATATAACTAATGTTGAGAGTGTATTGGAGACTTTTTGGGTGGAATTAAAAAAATAAAAAATGATTTAACACTGTAGTGGGGGTAGCAGCTGGGAAGTGCTAGTTGTATAAATGCAGAGATTGGACACACATGTAACCAAGTCAGAGAGATTTTATTTTGGGATTTTAACTTTCATACAAAATGTGACTTGCAGACCAGCCTAAGCCGGAAATGTAGCAAATTTCTGGTGTATGCCCGGGATAGTTTTCTGCAGCATTATGTCCTAGAATCAACAGAGGGCCATGCCATATTAGATTTCATAATGAGTAATGATCCAGACTTAGTTAACAACCACCGATACGTTTGTATGTATCAAATAGTGATCATAATATTATTGTTGGAAACATGCACGGATTTGGGAGGCAACAACATGTTGAAGGGATTTGAAGAGAAAAGGTTGGTTCACCATGTAGTTTGGAAGAACAGAGGAGTTGAGGATTGGCTGTTGGGGAAGTGCTGACAATAGCTGTTTCGAAAGGGAATGGACACATGTGAGAAGGGAGTCATTTAGTAACAAATAATATTGGGACAAGGAACAGAAGATGAATGGTTTATTAGTGAGTGGAAATAAGCTCAATGTAGCAGGAGGTGGGTTTCATGGACAAGATGGATTCAAATAGTCTTTGAGGGGAGATACAAGAGAAATTGGTAAAAGCATTCTGTTCACGGCCAGTACAGGGGGATCCTGGAATAGGTTTGGTGAGGTGGGGAAGTGAAGGTGGCTTTCTACAGAAGCAGATGACGGATGTTCTCGAGTTTAGTGGAAAATAACTTCACACACTTGCTGCTAAAGGTGATGGAGGAGGAGATTGTGGGCAGTGGAGATTAAGAAGACTTGGTTATTGGTGGAGAGATGTGGGGGGTTTACTCTGCATTCCAGGATGACATTGGAGAAAGGGACGTTTCGAGGAAAGTGAGGCTAGTTAAATGTAATCCAGCATGATCCAGTTGTCCAGCAGATACGTTCAAGTACGTTTCACTGGGACTTGGGTAACAAATATGAGATCAAACCGTGAATGACTGTCGGGAATACCGGCAATGAACAGATGCTTCCCTAATATTAAATCCCATTTTGACCTTTATATGAGAATTCTTTTTCTGCAATGTTACCTTTTAAACTATATGAGTTTGTTGTGGAATAAGAAAAGTTTACATGTGCTGATCCAATCGTGAATTGTAATGCATGTTGGAACATGTTTTTTTTATTTTTAGCTTCCTCTCTCCTTTATGGGGAATGAATCTGATGATTTCTGGTGGTGTGCGGTTGCTGCAACTCCACAAATCCTGTAACAAAATTAACACTGGAATATTTCATGTGACTCCATTCCACAGACTTTACCTTTCATTTGCGACAGTAAAATTCAACTTTAATATTTTAGCCAGTCTGCATAATTATACAAAATCTTTTATTTGCTGTTGTCCTGCCCCAAAATATCAAGCATATAAAAGCATGAAGACCTGTAAAACTATCAGACCTGCTTCAAGTTAGTGATGTTGAACATGTAGTTGATATAATTTCCCATTCACTATTAATAAGTATTTCACCCCATTCTTCAGCTCCTCTCTGAATTTCCTCTGTGTCAGTCCATAGATACAAGTGTTTGTGCAGGAACTGAGAAGCTGCAGCATAAACCCAACTTGTTGTGTAATATATATGGGGTCAGTGAAATATTTGTCAGTATAATTAAAGTTCATCACTGGCCAGTTTACCAAATACACAACATACGTCATCCACAATAGTATGAAATTGGCAGAAATAGTGAAAAGCAAAATCATGGATTTCCGCCGAATCTTCATCTCTGGATCATTTTGATTCTCACTGTTACTTCGGAGTTCCCTGCGGTCTCTATTTGCGACTATAATGTGTCTGACAGTTAGAGCATTGAACAATATAATTAAAAGGATTGGGAATAGAGGGGTTATGATGCTGTCAATCCACTCATATACCTTCCACAAAGGAGAAGTGAAATAATCAGCTGATGGAGTAAAATGTCATGCCACATTGTCAATTATAAAGGCTGGTGCAGTAATGTAGTAAAAGGGGATGGTTCTCACACAGCTCACCACAAACACAGTGACGATAACCACTGTCACTGTTTTCTCAGTACTGTATTTTGATTGTTGATTCTGATAGCTGATTGCTACATAACAATCAAAAGTGAAGGTGACAGTAAACCAGACAGAACAGTCTACAGTTACAATGTATATGACACCCATGACAGTACACACCGGAGTCAGAAACAGGAAACTAATTGGAAAATACATGTTATTAATCCTGCGTAATATCTCTTTGGCCTCCTTATCTCAAAAGACAATGGGTAAGCGCCTGGAGGTGGTCAGTGGTTTGTGAAGCAACGCCTGGAGTGGCTATAAATGCCAATTCTAGAGTGACAGGCTCTTCCACAGGTGCTGCAGAGAAATTTGTTTGTCGGGGCTGTTGCACAGTTGGCTCTCCCCTCGCGCCTCTGTCTTTTTTCCTGCCAACTACTAAGTCTCTTCGACTCGCCACATTTTAGCCCCGTCTTTATGGCTGCCCGCCAGCTCTGGCGAACGCTGGCAACTGACCCCCACGACTTGTGATCAATGTCACAGGATTTCATGTCGAGTTTGCAGACGTCTTTAAAGCGGAGACATGGACAGCCGGTGGGTCTGATACCAGTGGCGAGCTCGCTGTACAATGTGTCTTTGGGGATCCCGCCATCTTCCATGCGGCTCACGTGGCCAAGCCATCTCAAGCGCCGCTGACTCAGTAGTGTGTACAAGCTGGGGATGTTGGCCACCTCGAGGACTTCTGTGTTGGAGATACGGTCCTGCCACCTGATGCGAAGGATTCTCCGGAGGCAGCGAGGATGGAATGAATTGAGACGTCGCTCTTGGCTGACATACGTTGTCCAGGCCTCGCTGCCATAGAGCAAGGTACTGAGGACACAGGCCTGATACACTCGGACTTTTGTGTTCCGTGTCAGTGCGCCATCTTCCCACACTCTCTTGGCCAGTCTGGACATAGCAGTGGGAGCCTTTCCCATGCGCTTGTTGATTTCTGCATCTCGAGACAGGTTACTGGTGATAGTTGAGCCTAGGTAGGTGAACTCTTGAACCAATTCCAGAGTGTGGTCACCAATATTGATGGATGGTGCATTTCTGACGTCCTGCCCCATGATGTTCATTTTCTTGAGGCTGATGGTTAGGCCAAATTCATTGCAGGCAGCCGCAAACCTGTCGATGAGACTCTGCAGGCACTCTTCAGTGTGAGATTTAAAGCAGCATTGTCAGCAAAGAGGAGTCCCCTGATGAGGACTTTCCGTACTTTGGACTTCGCTCTTAGACAGGCAAGGTTGAACAACCTGCCCCCTGATCTTGTGTGGAGGAAAATTCCTTCTTCAGAGGACTTGAATGCATGTGAAAGCAGCAGGGAGAAGAAAATCCCAAAAAGTGTGGGTGCGAGAACACAGCCCTGTTTCATGCCACTCAGGATAGGAAAGGGCTCTGATGAGGAGCCACCATGTTGAAAAGTGCCTTTCATATTGTCATGGAATGAGGTGATGATACTTAGTAGCTTTGGTGGGCATCCAATCTTTTCTAGTAGTCTGAAGAGACCACGTCTGCTGACGAGGTCAAAGGCTTTGGTGAGATCAATGAAAGCAATGTAGAGGGACATCTGTTGCTCACGGCATTTCTCCTGTATCTGACGAAGGGAGAACAGCATGTCAACGGTCAATCTCTCTGCACGAAAGCCATACTGTGCCACAGGGTAGATGCACTTGGCCAGCTTCTGGATCCTGTTCAGAGCGACTCTAACAAAGACTTCGATGATAACCACCATCAGATCTGCCACTGCCATAGCCACCCGGTAGTGAGTGATTCATTTGGAGAGACCGCACTTTCCACAGGACAGAACCAGAATTGTCACAATGTTAACTGTGAGAAAGAGAAAAAACATAAGATTTACCTCAATACTGTCTCAAACCAGGTTTTCAAAGGATTATCGAAAGTGGATTAAGGAAGTATTGAAAGATCTATTTTCTAGTTCTGAATTAAATATAATCGTTACTTAAAAACTGTTTACTGATGAGCCGAGAATTCTGCGGCAAATGTGTATCTCGGGTGCTCTGCAAGGGGGCGGGGGGGAGGGGGTCAGTGTCACTGATCGAAGTGCTGGATGAGCAGGGTTTCCAGTGCCCTGTAAGGTTGGGAGTGGGGGGAGGGCTGGGTGTATGCGATGACCAAGTTGTTGGGTCAGATGTTTGTCTGCTCATACTGCTGGTTGAGAGGGTCGACTGTCAGAAAGTGTGGGCACTGAGGGCCATCAGGGATTCTGCCAGGAGAAGTGGTAAAAGCCAGGCTGACAAGGCAGGGTTCTCTCAGCATTGACACTGCTTTGTAGGCCCACTGATTCCTTGGCATGGGCCTCATACACACTGTATTTTAGGATCCCTATGAGGCACTGCGGTGCCTCCGATGGAGGGTGTGGCCAAGAGGCAGCTGCACCTGCCTGTGAAGCTCCATGATGAGACCAACAGCAGCCAGATATGCCAAGAAGGGCCCACCTGCATCAGAGAGTGTGCTGGACTTGAATCAGCTACTGCCAAATGTCCAAGAGGCATTGTCAGTGAAGACTGCAGCCCGTCACTGACCTATCTACCCAGCTGCAGGACGAGCTGTTTCATGGACAAGGGATTTGAGGGGGTCAGCCCATACCAGTGGCCCTGAAGATGAGAGTGGTAGCAAACTTCTATGCATCGTGATCTTTCCAAGGATCCACTGGGCACACGTGTGTGGTTTCCCAGGCAGCAGCCCACCATCAAGGAGGTAACACATGTCCTGTTCAAGAGGGCCACTGACTATGTCCGCTAGTGGACCGACCCTGACATTCAGGCAGAGATGGTCATCACTGGATTTCCCCCAGGTATAAGGTGTGATAGATTGGCTGCATGTGGCCATTGAGGCTCCACCAGAGCAGCCAGCCGCCTTCATCAACAAGAAGGGCTTCCATTCCATCAACGTACAACTGGTCTGCAACCAGCGAAAGCATTTGTGCAGGTTTGTACCCGCTTCCCAGGAAACAGCCATGATGCCTACAAACTGAGATAAGGAATGAAACCAGACGGACCACCCAGCATTGACCTAGGCACCAGAAACCACAACGGCAAACCCAGTCTTGTCGACCCTGCAAAGTCATCCTTACTAACATCTGGATGCTTGTGCCAAAGTTGGGAGAGCTGTCCCACAGACCGATCAAGTAACAGCCTGACATAGTCATACTCACCGAATCATACCTTACAGACAATATCCCACACAGTGCCATCACCATCCCTGGGTCTGTCCTGTCTCACCGCCAGGGCAGACCCAGTCAAAGTGGTGGCACAGTGGTACACAGTCGGGAAAGAGTTTCCCTAAGAGTCCTCAACAAAGACTCCAGACCCCATGAAGTCTCATGGCATCAGGTCAAACATGGGCAAGGAAACCGCCTGCTGGTTACCACCTGCTGCCCTCCCTCAGTTGATAAATCAGTACTCCTCCATGTTGAACAGCACTTGGAGGAAGCACTGAGGGTGGCAAGAGCGCAGAATGTACACTGGGTGGGGAACTTCAAGGGTAGCTCAGGAGCACTACTACTGACAGAGTTGGCCGAGCTTGACTTGTCCTGTAGCAGTTGGTGAGGGAACCAACAGGAGGAAAAATGTACTTGACCTCGTCCTCACCAATCTGCCTGCCACAGATGCATCTGTCCATGACAGCATTGATAGGAGTGACCACTGTACAGTCCTTGTGGAGACAAGGTCCTGTCTTCACATTGAGGGTACTATACATCATGTTGTGTGGCACGACCAGTGTGCAAAATGGGATAGATTTCGAACAGATCTAGCAATGCAAAACTGGGCATCCATGAGGCACAATGGATATGAGCAGCAGCAGCAGCAGCATTGTATTCCACCACAATCTGTAACCTCATGGCCTGGCATATCCCCCACTCTACCATTACCATCAAGCCGAGACAGCAACCCTGGTTCAATGCAGGAGGGCATGCTAGGAGCAGCACCAGGCATATCTCAAAATGAGGAGTCAACCTGGTGAAGCTAGAAATCAGGACTACTTGCGTGACAACAGCGTAAGCAGCATGCAATAGACAGAGCTAAGCGATCCCATAACCAATGGATCAGATCAAAACTCTGCAGTCCTGCCACATCCAGTTGTCAATGGTGGTGGATAATTAAACAACTAACTGGAGGAGGTGACTCCACAAATATCCCCACCTTCAATGATGGGTAGTCCAACACATCAGTACAAAAGATAAGGCTGATGCATTTGCACCAATCTTCGGCCAGAATTTTTATGTGGACGATTCATCTCAGCCTCCATCTGAAGTCCCTCATATCACAGATGCAAGTCTTCAGCCAAATTGATTCACTCAATGTGATATCAATAAATGATTGAAGGGACTGAATCTTGCAAATGCTATCGGCCCTGACAACATTGTGGCCATAGGACTGAAGATCTGTGCTGCAGAAATTGCTATGCCTGAGCCAAGCTGCCACAGCGACATCTACCCGGCAACATGGAAATATGCCCAAGTATGTATTTTACACAAAAAGAAGGACAAGTTCAACCTGGATAATTACCGCCCAGTTGGTTGACTCTCAATCATCAGTAAAGTGATGGAAGGTGTCATCAATAGTGCCATCAATTGGCACTTGCTTAGCAATAACCTGCTCACTGATGCTCAGTTTGGGTTCCGCCATGGCCACTCAGCTCCTGACCTAATTACAGCCTTGGTTCTAACATGGACAAAAGAGCTGAACTCAAGAGATGAGAGTGACTACCCTTGACATCAAGGCAGCACTTGACTGAGGATGGCATCAAGGATCCCTAGTGAAACTGGAGCCAATGGGAATCAGATGGAAAACTCTCCGTTGGTTTGGGTCAGACCTATCACAAAGGATGATGGTTGATGTTGTTGGAGGTCAATCATCTCAGCTCCAGGACATCACTGTAGCTGTTCCTCAGGATAGTGCCCAAGGCCCAATCGTCTTCAGCTGCTTCATCAGTGACCTTCCTTCAATCATAAGGTTAGAATGGGGAGGTTCACTGATGATTACACAATGCTCAGCACCATTTGCAACTCCTCAGATACTGAAGCAGTCCGTGTAGAAAGTATCCAGGCTTGGGCTGAGAAGTGGCAAGTTACATTCACGCCACACAAGTATCAGCCGATGACCATTTCCAACAAGAGAAAATCTAACCATCTCACATTTAATGGAATTTCCATCGCTGAATCCCCCACTATCAACATCCTGGGGGTTACCATTGACCATTGAACTGGAGTAGCCACTAAATAACCTGGCTACAAGAGCAGGTCAGAGGTCAAGAGTCCTGCAGCAAATAACTCACCTCCTGACTCCCCAAGGGATGTCTACAAGGCACAAGTCAGGAGTGTGATGGAATACTCTCCACTTGCCTGGATGGGTGCAGCCCAACAACACTCAAGAAGCTTGACACCATCCAGGACAAACCAGCCCACTTGACTGGCATCCCATCTACAAACATTCACTCCGTCCACCACCGACACACAGTGGCAGCAGTGTGTATCATCTACAAGCTGCACTGCAGTAATGCATCAAGTCTCCTCGGACAGCACCTGAAACCCACGACCTCCACCATCTAGAAGAACAAGGGCAGCAGATGCATGGGAACACCGCCACCTGAAAGTTCCTCTCCAAGCCACACACCATCCTGACCTGGAACTATATCACCGTTCATTCACTGTCATTGTGTCAAAATGCTGGAACTCCCTTCCTAACAGCACTGTGGGTGTACCTGCACCACATGGACTGCAGCAGTTCAAGAAGGCAGCTCAGCATCAACTTCTCAAGGGCAATTTGGGATGGGCAATAAATGCTGGCCTAGCCAGCGATGCCAAAAAAATCCCATGATTAAATTTTTAAAATATTCAAATGAGGGCTGTGCCTACATTGGCATTCCAGTGAGGGGAAGGGTGAAGACAGCAGCTCACAATTAATGTATGATGGAATAATCACATTTGCTTAAAGAAGGTTAATTTCTTGAACAAAACAATTTATTTGATTCCACACATGTCTAATTTCAATCGCCACTGAAACTCCCAGTGTCTCTAGGTGGTTTTCTCTATATGTTTATGAGTGCTTGAACAAGGTGTGAACCCATTGCCAGCAGCTGGGCTGGAGGCAGGCTGCTGATCAGACTGTCACTTGACCTGTGATGACAATGGTGGCCGTCCTCCAACTGTCTGAGGCCTGGAGGTCTCCAGTACAGGACTCTCTTCAGGCATCATGGCTACTGGAACTGGCATCACTGGCAGAGGGACATAGGAGCCCGTGTCCACACTCACAGTGCCCTGAGGGGAGCCCCTTGCTGTGGACGTGAGCCTCTCCTTCTCCCTTTCAAGGCTCACTTGAACCTCCCTGCTGACCAGAATTGAACGAGGAGTTGGAGAAGGCTCCTGGCACCTGGTCCTTCTCTCACCTTGTCACTGCTGCATAGAGCTAATGGCCAAGGCGATGGTGTGTATGTCTCTGTGCACCTACAGTACCTGGCTCTCCATGAGTGTTACCAACCTCCCAATGGAGGAAGCAATATGTTCACATTCTGGAGACATGGCAGCACTCATGGTATGGATGGACTCCTCCATCCTCCACTCATAGCTGCACACTGCCTCTTGCAGCTCTGTCAGATGTTACCTTGACTCATTCTGCAGCTCCAACATGCTCTTTGCTGTTGATACCAGAGGCTCGTCTTTAGGTGAATAGACGAATTAGGAGCAGAAGTAGTCCATTCGGCCCCTCTAAACTGCTCCGCCATTCGATAAAATCATGGCTGAACTGTTTGTGTGTCGACTTCCACAATCCCATTTACCCCAGATAACCTGTGATTCTCTTGCCTAACAAGAATCTGTCGACCCAGCCTTAAAATTATTCAAGACCCCGTCTCCCCCACCTTCTGAGGCAGAGAGTTCCAAAGTCGCACAACCCTCTGAGAGAGAAAAACTGCTCTGGATCGCTGCCCTAAAATTTTAAAACAGTGCCCTCTAGTTCTGGACGCCCCCACTAGAGGAAACATCCTTTTCACATCCACCTTGTCAGGACCATTCAGGATCTTATATGCTTCAATCAAGTCTCCGCTCACTCTTCTAAGCTCCTGTGCTAATAAGCCCAGTCTGTCTAATATTTCCTCAGAAGACAACATGCTCTTTGCAGGTCTCAATCTAATAAACCTCCACTGAACCACCTCCAACACATTCACATTCTTCCTTCAATAAGGAGACCAAAACTACACACAGTATTTGAGATATGGTCTCACCAATGCCCTGCATAACTGACGTATGACATCCTTATTTTTAGTCTCAATTCCTCTCGTAATAAAGGATAGCATTCCATTAGCCTTCTTTATTACTTGCTGTCCCTGCATACTAACCTTTTGTGACTCATGCATGAGAATATCTAGATCCCTCTGCACCTCAGAATTCTGCAGGCAAAACCTGTTTAAATAATACTTTGCTTTTTTCATTTTTCCTGCCAAAGTGAAGAACTTCACATTTTCCCACATTATACTCCATCTGCCACAATTTTGCCTGCTCACTTAACCTATCTATATCGGTCTGCAAGCTCATGTCCTCTTCGCAACATACTTTCCCAGCTGTCTGTGTGTCATCCTGGGACTCAGCAAGGACCTGGCCATCCAAGGTCCTCTGACTTTCTGAGGCTTCAGCTGTCTCAGCCTCAGCCAGCTGCTCGAGCATGTGTGCAGCACTATCATCAGATTGTGACCCTGATTCTGCAGCCAACCCATTGAGGTGTAAGTATCTGCGCTGGTGGAAGATGCTGGAGCATCATGGAACAGTGCATCCTCTGAGTGCTCCTCCTCCTCAGTGGTTGTTGGCTGTCCCACTTCAGGTTGAGTCTTCTGTTGATGTCGATTTGTATGAAAGAACAGAAACATGAGTGGGTTAAGCTGTGCAGATCTCGTCATGCCAATTATACACAATGTGGATTTCCAGAAGTGAACAGTATGTCATTGGAAGCCAATCCTCACTCTTGCATAGAGACTCCAGTCTCTTTATCTGATCTGGAGCTGCCTCCTTGGGTCCATACTAATTATTTTTAGTTTAGAGAGACAGCACTGAAACAGGCCCTTCGGCCCACCGAGTCTGTGCCGACCATCAACCACCCATTTATACTAATCCTACACTAATCCCATATTCCTATCACATCCCCACCTGTCCCTATATATTTCCCTACCACCTACCTATACTAGGGGCAATTTATAATGGCCAATTAACCTATCAACCTGCAAGTCTTTGGCATGTGGGAGGAAACCGGAGCACCCGGAGGAAACCCACGCAGACACAGGGAGAACTTGCAAACTCCGCACAGGCAGTACCCAGAATCGAACCCGGGTCCCTGGAGCTGTGAGGCTGCGGTGCTAACCACTGCGCCACTGTGCCGCCCTAATGATTCTTCCTCTGCTGTCAAGAAATGTCAAAGATCTGGGATACCTCCACCAGTCTGGGATGACTCCATCCTGTTCTGGGCCTTCTTGTCCTGAAGTCAAGCATGAAATACTGCTTAAAAGCAAAAACTATTAAAATCCTCACATTACACTGGTAACCCACTTAACAGCCTTCGACAATAAAAATTGCGTATTGTCTGTTCCAATCCTGTGGAGGAGTTTCTTCTGCAAACATTGAAGGGGCTGTTGCTTCAACATTGTCTGTGGTTAAAATTGAAGCAACTTTTTTATTTCAATTAAGAATTCACATTGAGAAAACACAGGAATTACTTTATACTTAACTGTTAGCAATGAGTAGAGAACAAATAAGATGAATGGTCACATATAGCTTTTCACATTATACTATCTGTTTCACTGTCTTACCAGGAATACCGGTGGCTGCAAGAACAGGGTAGTAAATTAGCTCTATTTGGTAAATCACAGGATAGCCCATTTATCATGTGCAACATCAATTTCACTTGTGCCAAGCATAAGATCCTGACCAAGCGAATTTCAAGATTTAATCAGAGGCACCCTTATTAATATCACAAAGGAGTCTCCATGGAGGCAGTTACCTGGGGACTATGAGCAGGATATTAGTTACATTCCACTGAACAAACTAATTTAATGAATTGCTTTTACCACAAGGATTTGGGTGCAACATTAATTCAGTAGAGGGCATGGCAAACAAAATAACATTTTACTTCTTTGAAATTTCTTCAGAAAGTTAATTTCAATTTCTTGTGCTATGAAAAGTAAAAATAAGCACTTTGAATTATCACATTTAGTATGAAACAGGTGTTTTGCAAGCAGGGTTTGAAACTGCGTGGATAAGGGACATTAAAACGAATGTCCCAAACTCTTAACCAGTCAGCTATCACGTCTTCACAATTGCAGCTTTCAACGAGTTAAATTCTCATTTGAAAGCAAAGTACTGTGGATATTGCAAATATTCCGCACAGGAAGCAGCATCTGTAGGACAGATACAAAGTTAATGTTTCATGTCGATGATCTTACATTATAAGCTAAGTTCTCATATCACTACACTCCACTGTATGTTTCATCTTGATAATGAAACTTCAGCTGCTTTTGTGATATTCAATTTGCTGCAAGCTCCTCAAATTGAAAAGAGTCGCAGTGATTATTGCAATAATCTAAAGCTTCTGATAATTAATGGTAATATAAGCTGTTGAAAACTATATTGAATATTCTGCAGGATAATAAAGAGAAGGAATGTTGCGTTCTGCTCCCACATAGAATCACAGAATCACGGAATGACACAGACCAGCCTCAGCCTCTGTTCCCACCCACCAGCTACTCAAATTTTGGCTGGAATTTAATTTTGCAGGCTGGGACAGGAGTTAGGGGCACAATCACATGTGAGGGTGGGAGGGGGGAGTGCCTGTAGTCTACCCATCCCAGTTATATTCTACCAGTTTCAGGGGAGGTGGCTAACAGCCCACGCACCCTAGGTCAATTGAGGCCCTTAAGTGACCGATTCATTGCGTCTCATTCCAGGGCCTCTTCCCATTACCGCCTGTAATTTACCAGTGGCAGACGGGACTTCAGCACCTGAGCAGGCTACCTGGTAATATCTGGTGACCTCCTTGCAGCCTGTGGAAGGTCCTCCTGATCAGTCCATCTGTGCCCCATGGAGGGTCCCACAGCAGCACGGGCCTCCCCAATAAAACTAAGTGCCTGCCCTGTTCTCTAACCCACGCTGTCCTTGCTGGGGCCTATCCAATTGTCCCCAACAATTCCTGACTCTCCCCCTAACTTACCTATTGGAAGGGCGACATCCATCATTCCTCTTCTTGCTGGGTGCACATCCAGCAGTGGCCACTTCTCCTGGTACTGAAGAGCTGCTGGCCCTCTGATTACCCGGCAGCTCCTGGAGGTGGGACATCCTGCCTCTAAGGGGCGGAAACACCGACCAAAGCTAATTAAAGACCTGGGCCACGCAACATTACAGCGTGGCTTCCAGGACCAGCAGAGGTGGGCTTGCCCCTGACTTCTCAGCCAGTGAATGGGGTCACTGCCTCATGCATGTTAAATAATGATATAATTGAATCCTGTCAAGGTAGTTGGAGTTCTCCTGTGGTTCTTTAAACAGAACCAGATGTTTCTTTAAAATTCTGCATTAATTGCTGAAAGGTTAATCTGTTAACTAAAATGGTCTCCTATCCGATACAGAGGCTAGAGGATTGTACTGGTGGTGTAGGGCCTTTGTTCGCAAGAACAATTTGCTTAAAGGATATTGGCAAGTTCCCTTGACCAACCAAGACAAAGAAATTTCTTCTTTGTGACAGCAAATGGTCTGTTCCAATATAATGCCATGTCATTTAGTATGAAAAATGCACCAGCTAACTTTCAAAGCTTAACCAATCAAGTGATTGCTGGGTTGTGTAATTGTGTTGTGTACATCGATGACCTTTTGGTGTACAGCGAGACTTGGAGCGATCATATCAGACATTTGAGCTCTCCGTTTGACAGGTTGGCCAAAGCTAACATTGTCATAAACCTGGCAAAGAGCAAGTTTTCTAAGGCCAAGATCACTTATTTAAGACATATCATGTGTCAAGGTCAAGTGTTACTGCAAGAGACCAAAGTTCAGGCAACAATAGATTTTCCTGTACCCAAGGTAAAGAAAGAAGTGTTACTATTTCTGGGTATATGTGTGTTCTACAAGAATTTTGTCCCTGATTCCGACATAGTTATCACCCCATTGACAAATTTGTTAAAGGAAAAGGTGAAGTCTGAATAGTCAGATTCATACCAAACAACATTTGAGAAGTCCAAGGCCATTTTGATAAAGAGTCAGTTCTTGCAGCTCTAGATGTCAGTAAAACATTTAAGGGGGCTATCGACACCAGTGATATAGGGGGAGGAGTGATGCTGCTCCAAGATGATAAAGCTGGTATGGAACAGCCCATTAGCGACTTTTCTAGGAAGCATGATAAGCATAAAAGAAAGTTCTCAAACATCAAGAAAGAGGCTTTAGTCTTGCACTGGCTCTTCAACAGTTTGAGGTATATATACCAATAGTCGGAGGAAGTACTAGTTTATACAGACCACAACCCATTTGTGTTTCGACAAGGAGTTCAGAACAAAGATCCCCATGTTGTTTCCCTGGAATTTGATGTTACAGCCATTTACACTAAAGATTGTGCATGTTAGAGTCATATAGTCATGGAGTTATACTGCACAGAAACAGGCCCTTCGACCCATCGTGTCTGTGATGGCCATCAAACACCTAACTATTGTAATCCCATTTTCCGGCACTTGGCCCATAGCCTTGCATGCTATGACGTTTCAAGTGCTGATCTAAATACTTCTTCAATGTTGTGAGGGTCCCTGCCTCTACCACCCCTGCAGGAAATGAAAAGCATTGTAAATGATGATGCTCCGTCCAGAGTCTAACAAAGGGGTATAAGAGAGAAGGAAGGCTCTGAGTTATGATATTTCCGCTTTCTCTGGACTAATGCTTTGATTTTTAACACAACTATTATCGCTCCCTTTGCCTTTGTTCCCTGACATCTTTGTCATTTACTCTCTCCTGCCCTCTGCCCTATCACACACCTTCCCGTTTGTTCTACCCCCATTCCCCTTTCACTCGCTCAAAGCCTATTACATTTCTAACCTTTATCAGTTCTGCTGAAAGGTCACAGACCTGAAAAGTCAACTCTGTTTCTCTCTCCACAGATGCCGCCAGATCTGTTGCGAATTTCCAGCACTTTCTGTTTTTATTTCAGATTTCCAGCATCTGCAGTATTTTGCTTTTACTCGCATTATTTTACACATCAGCTCCTGTTAAGGGGATATTCCTGTGGTGGAGTGAAATGTTGACCAGACCGTCATCAGGCACACAGACACAAAACTTTTCCAACATTCATTTTCAAGTTCCGATTGCCTCATTCAACTACCCCGAAGGATAGTGAGTGATAACTCACGACTCGCTTTTGAGTGACTTCCATCAATTTCAATAATTCAGCAAAGATTTGCTCTGTAAAATGGGGCCTCGGTTCACGATCCATTTGAAAATGTATTTCCTACCCGCACAACACCTCACACCATCAGACTTGGTTTGTTGCCATAGTTATGCTGGTTTTACAGGGGAATGCCTCCATCCATTTGTTAAATGTGTCGATAATGAGTAGACAATCCTGTAATGCTGACGGTTCCCCAGGTGGTGTATAGCAGAGTGTGAATATCATGGGCACTATCAGATCAAATATTCACATATTGTTCGGTAGTTTAGATTAATGTCATGACTCGGGTTGCCATCTCAGTATATTGTGTGGAATGGAGGATAAATCGATACTGAAGAACATGGTTGTGGAGAATAACAGAAAACCCAGTCATGGACATCCCGTTCATATGGAATGATGAGCTATGGATGTAAATATCAGGAAGTGTTTTTGATTGCAGACTTCCGGACTGGATATACCGTGAAGTTAAGGAGAGGGAGCGGGTTTTCATGCGGCTCTCCCTCATACTGCATCATTTGAGGTTACAGAGTGGTGTGTTTTGGAGTAATGTCCAAGTGACTCTCCATTAGCGGCAATGTCCAATGGTTTATTCGAGCAGGAGAGACTGACATGTCCCCGGGTCTCAGTAGTAAATTCAGTGAACAGTGAGATAACTATAAGGTTAAATAAAAACAAAAATTGCTGGAACCAATCAGCAGGTCTGGCAGCATCTGTGGAAAGAGAAGCAGAGTTAATGTTTCGGGTCATTGCCATCGCTGAATCCCCCACAATCAACATCCTGGGGGTTACCTTTGACCATAAATTTCACTGGATCAATCATATAAATACTATCGCTACAATAGCAGGTTTGAGGCTGGAAGTTCTGTGGTGAGTAACTCACCTCTTCTCTCCCCAATGCCTGTCCTCCATCTACAAGGCACAAGTCAGGAGTGTGATGGAATACTCTCCACTTTCCTAGATGGGTGCAGCTCCAATGACACTTAAGAAGCTCGAAGCCATCCAGGACAAAATAGCCTGCTTGATTGGCAACTTATCCACCACCTTCAACATTCACTCCCTTCGCCACTAACGCACAGTGGCAGCAGTGTGTACCATCCACAAGATGCACTGCAGCAACTTGCCATGTTTCCTTCGGCAGCACCTTCCAAAACTGCGACTTTTACCAGCTAGAAAAGCAAGGGCAACAGATGCACAAGAACACCACCACCTGCAAGTTCCCCTCCAAGACACATACCATCCTGACTTGGAACTATGTCGACGTTCCTTCATTGTCGTTAGGTCAAAATCCTGGAACTCCCTTCCTAACAACACTGTTAGTGTACGTCCACCCAATGACTCCAATGGTTTAAGAAGGCAGTTCTCCACCACCTGCTCAATGGCAATTAGAGATAGGTAATAAATGCTGGCCTAGCCAGCACCGCCCACATCCCATGAACAAAGAAAAATATCTTCTCCAATTTACTTTCATAATTGAAGTTCCTCATCCCCTGAAACATTCTCTTGAATCTTTTCTGTACTCTCGCCACTGCTTTCACATCCTTCCTCTAGTGCGGCACCCTAACTGGCTGCAACACTACACGTGAGGCTGAACTCGCGTCTTTAACAAGTTCAGCCATTATGTGGTCAGTCTTGCAAGTGGTTGGAGGAATCATTCACACATGTATATCCAGGGCACTCTCGATGGGGTCCTTCATGACAGGATGGGAATCAAAATGAATAAGAGGCAGTTGACACTAATGAGGGTCGCCCTCATAAGTCAATAACTGTGGTAATAATGTCTTTTTTGCTGTCTTAAAATCTCAGTTCAGTAATTTGAAA
Organism: Heterodontus francisci; assembly: GCF_036365525.1. NCBI lineage: Eukaryota > Metazoa > Chordata > Chondrichthyes > Heterodontiformes > Heterodontidae > Heterodontus > Heterodontus francisci. The sequence continues at coordinate 77,963 of NW_027140538.1, forward strand.
GTCCACTTTCTTAATCGTTGAGATGAAACTACTGAGTCTCCTGGCGTCATAAGTTACTTTAGTGGTGTGTGTGGTGAGTGTAAAATGATCTGCTGCAAAACTGTGATGTATGTAACGTGGTGGATGACCCAAAACGTGTCCAGCAGGTGACGTTCACGTGCAGAATACCGAGTTTTAATCCCTTTCAGGATCCCTGCCGCAAATGCAATTTGCTGCAGTCTTCCCACATATTTCTGATAAAGCACAACGGATGGACTTTGTTCTGTAGATGTGACCTCTATTTGGAATGGCTGAGGAGGGTCAGGCATGATTTAACTCAGAGCTTGCATAAAGACCATTTGAAGTTTTGTTTTGTCTTCAATGTGACACTCTGTTCAGTCAGACTGGATATCAGAAGTTCATACAGCGGCTTTGCAATCTCGGGAAAGTTAGGGATATAGTTTCACTGATAGCGAACCAAACCTCAAAACGATTGAAGGACGGTTTTAGATTGAGGGAGCGGCAGTCTCGGGATGATTTCTAATTTGTTGGCATGTCGGCCAATTCCCTCCAGACAGATTCAAACTCCAAATAATGTAACTCGTTCTTGAAATAACTGAGCTGAAGCAGATTTACTTTGAGACTCGCCTTCGTCAAAATTGTGAACAGTTGGTCCAGCGATGACAAAGGCCCGTCTGCAGTCTTGGTTACTAGCAGCACATCGTCTACATACTTCAACAAGAACTCTGGTCTGGAAAAATCATTCAGGGCTGCTGTCAATCGTTTCTGAACAATTGTGTGGCCATTGTGGAATGCAGATGTGCAGAAATACTTCGAACCAACTGGTATTTTCTATGGAAGAGTGGGATTTCTCACACAACAGGGGAACAGGCTGGGATTACGGATTTGAGTTTACAATAGTCGATAGTTAATCTCCAACTGCCATCAGTTTTCTTTACGGGTCAAATTGGTGAGGTCGCTGTGAAAATACCTGGTCTCACAATGACCTGATTAATGAGGGACTGAATCATTTCTCTGATACAGGAGTGACTTTCTATGGAGATCTGGTATTGTTTGATTAATGGGTGAGGAGGTCTGTTGATGGACTCCTCTCCTTCAATCATGTTTGTTGGTTGCAAAAGTAACGAGATGTCTTTGAATCAGCTGATCTATCTGAATATTATCAAGCCTAGGAGGTTCGTACACACACGCCTTTTTGACTGCATAGACATATTGAACATCTGAGATTACCATGACATTTTTACTTCCTGATCCGTGACACATACAATTACGGTTATAATCAATAATTGCTCCGTACTGATTTAACACATCAGTTCCCACTATTCCCCTTTCCTGCCGGTATGGTCAGATATACTGGTGATGGCAAAGTGCAGGTAAAGCCTCCCAACCGGAGTTCAGAAGCCTTTCCAGTACACACCAGAGTATCATTCCCGGTAAAACCTGTCAGTGATGTGGACCCTTTCCCACTGCTGTATAGTATTCAGGGTGTGGGGTGTGGATGATCGTGATGACGGAGCTCGTATCAATTAACACAGTCTGTTACTGGTCCCCCTCAAAAACAACAGAAATGATCGTTCCCCCATCACAGTCATACTGTAACCCCACATCCAACCAGGGGGCAAACCCGCTTCATTGGTGTCTCTTCACAACAGGTGCACTTGGTCAGACAGTATTTGCCGACTGCAGAATGGAATATTGGTCTCCAATAAAGAACATCATCTGTGATAGCTCTTTTCCCTAACATCTGTTTTATCTCCTGATCTAAATTGGGAGAATGTCCCTTTTGCTCCTTTGCGGGAAATTTACATGGATTTTTACAGACTCGTGCCATGTGTCCCGTTCTTCCAGAATGGAAACAGGATCCATTAACCCCTCTTGGAGCACGTGGGTGTTCGGGTTACTTTGACCCTTCCGCTGCTGGGACGTTTGGAAAGTGTGAGTGGGGAACCTGCTTCAGAGCCTCCACTGCAGCAGCGGGTTTCTTGGCCTTAGGGGGCTCCTTTGATTGTGCAGCCAGGGAATCTTTAATGGATACCCATACCTTGATGGTATTGGCTGCGCCTTGGTGTCATGGATCGGTCGCTTTGGTCAAAATTGCCAGAGTGCTCCGAACCATTGGATGGAGTTGCTTCAAAAACATATTTTTGAAACTGATCTGATTTTTCTCTCCGTGGATGGTTCGAGGGGCGACAATGTTGGGAACGTTTATTCAAAGAATAGAATCAGTTGGAGAAGGTGCGAGCTGACTCATCTGGGCGTTGCTGAGTCTGATGTATCTTTTCAGTTATATTTACCCCCATAATCCCGAGGACGCATAAAATGTGATCTACCATTTCCGCAATGGACCATGAATTATAAACATCTGGGCCTGCATTATCCTTTAGAGCCCTTGTACAGGCAGATAAAGGAATTCGCCTAAGGTCCAAATCCTCGAATTCTGAATCACCCCGTCTAAAATCTGCCCAGCGCCTATTTACCTCAAGGGATCATCTCCATCTTGTACTGTTCCCAACTCTCTTACACTTGTACCATGACATTTGCTCTCTCTCACGCTTGCACCATGAGATTTGCGCTCTCTCAGGCTTGCACCATGACATTTGCTCTCTCTCACGCTTGTACCATGACATTTGCGCTCTCTCTTACACTTGCACCATGACATTTGCTCTCTCTCACGCTTGTACCATGACATTTGCTCTCTCTCACATTTGTACCATGACATTTGCTCTCTCTCACGCTTGTATCTCAGAGGTGATGAGCGGAACGGATTGCTCCTCCTCATGTCCCACATCACCGTTTGGATATTTCACTGTCTTCTTTGATACTACAGCGACAGAACTGATTCTACTTTCTCTTCACTGGGAAGGGGAAGCGGGACACGGGACTACTCAGTTAATAAAGAAGGATGTTACTGTGTGTTGTCTGATGAACTACCAGGTTAGGAGGGTACAACAGAAATGGTGAACCTTGGTAACTGGGGGGATTAAAATGACTTCACCAGTCTCTCAGTATGAGGAGTGGTTGGACAAGTCCTGCAACCTCGACATTCAGATGCTCTTAACGCAGTATTTGACAAAAGTATATTCCACGGGAGCTGCAAATAAAGGTACCACAGGATTTCTCCTTCTTCCTATCAGTGGTGTACAGGTCTTCCCTGCGGGTGGTGACGGATCTGGCCATTCCCAGTCAGACACACACGCTCTGGGTCATACTGTCATATATCAGGTATCTCACTTCCCCTGGTAACGGTAGTGACCACAGCCCGCTGTCTACCTAACTGTCAATCTAGTTCACAAATCCATAACTGACACTGAATATAATCTACCTCCAGCTCTCACTGGTTAATGTATTTCCTAAGGACACCTCCAGCGTCCCCTGGGTCTAACTGAAGCTTTTCATTGTCTGCCTTGCACTCGGCAAGTCCCTGTCTTAGATGTTGTGCTTCAACATCCACTGCCCCAGCAGTCACAATTGAATAGCTCTGCTGTTGTAGCATATCAGCCGTTCTGTCGGGATCTCTTTCTCGGTTGAGAACACGGGTCTACAGACTTAACATCTGCTGATCCATTTGGATACTTCAGGCCTCTAACACCTGACCATTTTGCTCTCTCTGTTTTTCCAGCAGCTGCTGTAACTCCTGGATCTTTCGATTCTTTCTCCTGATAATCTTGTCATCTTCCGCGGCACCAAAGTACGTTCCAAATGCCTGAAGGCCCGGAGTCTTCCTGCCCTCAACTTCTTATTTTCCAATCGTCCTTCAATAAAGGTGATCACTTCCCTAAAAGACACCCTCTTCCTTCCTTCTGTAGTACTCTCCTTGATGAGACAGCATTATTCTTTATTAATAGAGTTCTCCTGTTTATTCTAGTCCTGCCATGGTCGCCCCTGAAAGTCTGAAATCTCTGTTGCGGACAATCACTTCAGGCACGAAATTAACCAATTCAGACAAGTGGATATTTGATTAATAAATCCAGAATGTTTATATTGAGAGTAAAACAATATTTAACAATTGAAAGTAAAATTATATTTAACAGACTTGGGAATATAACTTTCCAGCTCAAGCAGGTGAACTTGGTTACAGAGTGAGGAGGTTCTCTTTCTTTGATCCAGATCTCTCCTCAGGTGGAGAACGTGGCTGATGGTCTGTGCCTTTACCTCCGAGCTCTTCCAGTGTCCCTTGTAGACCCCTGTTTTTAACCCCTGAATGACCATCACACCATCTCAGTCAGGCTCTTGTAAAACAATATTTGGTTCTAGTTGTTGCTGGGTAAACTTAATTGTTTTTTCATGATGTCTTCCACTAACGGCATCCTGTGTTCGTTCGAGTACAATGGACTGGTTTCAAACTGTCTCCAAATCTGATCTTATTCATTAAAGCCAGACTTTTGAAAGTCACGATGTACCATCTCTTGGGCTTGATCAGGATCCTAGAAAAGTCCAATGTTTAATCACTTTTGGCTGAAACTGCACTGACACAGAAATAGAAAATTACAGTAAGTAAATTTAATAAGCTTTAAATGAAAACCCATTCTATCTAAAATGATTATTGATTCATTAATTATAACTAAATCGAAGTTCATTACTTTTACAATCATCTTTTTTCCTGATGGGTAACTCGTCATCAGTTAACACACAATACAAAATAGCTTCTTAGCAACATCGGAACATAGGAAGATAGGAATAGGAGTAGGCCATTCAGCCCCTCGATCCTGTCCCGCCATTCAATGAGATCTTGGCTGATCCATGGCCTAACTCCATATAACTGCCTTTGGCCCATATCCCTTAATATTTTTTCTTAACAAAAATCTATCTATCTCAGATTTAAAATTAACAACTGTTCTCGCTTCAACTGCTGTTTGTGGGAGTGAGTTCCAAACCTCTACCACCCTTTGCATGAAGAAGTGCTTCCTAATATCTCTGCTGAATGGTCTGGTCCTAATTTTTAGACTATGCCCCCTAGTTTTCGAATCTCGAACCAGTGAAAATAGTTTATCTTTATCGAGCCTGTCTTTTCCTGTTAATATCTTGAAGACTTTAATCAGATCACCCCTTAACCTTCTAAATTCTAGCAAAAACAGGTGTAATATGTGTAATTTCGCCTTGTAACTTAACCCCTGTAGTCCAGGTATCAGCTAGAAGGGGACATGAAAAAGTCTTGGCGGGTAGGATTAAGGAAAATCCCAAGGCGTTCTACACTTATGTGAGGAAGAAGAGGATGGCCAGAGTGAGGGTAGGGCCGATCAGGGATAGTGGAGAGATCTTGTGCCTGGAGTCGGAGAAGGTAGTGGAGGTCCGAAATGAATACTTTGCTTTAGTATTCACTCGTGAGAGGGACCTGGTCGTTTGTGAGGACAGTGTGGAACAGGCTGATATGCTCGAATAGGTTGAGGTTATGAGGGAGGATGTGCTGGAAATTTTGAATGATATGAGGACAGATAGGTCCCCGGGGCCAGATGGGATATACCCAAGGATATTACGGGAAGCGAGGGAAGAGATTGCTGCACCTTTGGCGATGATCTTTGCATCTTCACTGTCCACTGGAATAGTATCGGATGATTGGAGGGTGGCAAATGTTGTTCCCTTGTTCAAGAAAGGGAATAGGGATAACCCTGGGAATTATAGACCAGTCAGTCTTACGTTGGTAGTGGGAAAATTATTGGAGAGGATTCTGAGAGACAGGATTTATGATTATTTGGAAAAGCATGGTTTGATTAGAGACAGTCAGCATGGCTTTGTGAGGGGCAGGTCATGCCTCACAAGCCTTATTGAATTCTTTGAAGATGTGACAAAACACATTGATGAAGGAAGAGCAGTGGATGTGGTGTATATGGATTTTAGCAAGGCATTTGATAAGGTTCCCCATGGTAGGCTCATTCAGAAAGTGAGGAGGCATGGGATTCAGGGAAATTTGGCTGTCTGGATACAACATTGGCTGGCCCATAGAAGTCAGAGGGTGGTAGTAGATGGAAAGTATTCAGCATGGAGCTCGGTGACTAGTGGTGTTCCACAAGGATCTGTTCTGGGACCTCTGCTCTTTGTGATTTTTATAAATGACTTGGATGAGGAAGTGGAAGGCTGGGTTAGCAAGTTTGCCGATGACACGAAGGTTGCTGGAGTTGTGGATAGTGTGGAAGGCTGTTGTAGGTTGCAACGGGACATTGACAGGATGCAGAGCTGGGCTGAGAAGTGGCAGATGGAGTTTAACCTGGAAAGGTGTGAAGTGATTCATTTTGGAAGGTCGAAATTGAATGCGGAATACAGGCTTAAAGACAGGATTCTTGGTAGTGTGGAGGAACAGAGAGATCTTGGGGTCCATGTCCATAGATCACTCAAAGTTGCCACCCAAGTTGATAGTGTTGTTAAGAAGGCGTATGGTGTGTTGGCTTTCATTAACAGGGGGATTGATTTTAAGAGCTGTGAGGTTATGCTGCAGCTCTATAAGGCCCTGGTTCGACCAGACTTGGAATATTGTGTTCAGTTCTGGTCTCCTCATTATAGGAAGGATGTGAAAGCTTTAGAGAGGGTGCAGAAGAGATTTACCAGGATTCTGCCTGGACTGGAGGGCATGTCCTACGAAGAAAGATTGAGGGAGCTAGGGCTTTTCTCATTGGAGCGAAGAAGGATGAGAGGTGACTTGATAGAGAGGTACAAGATGATGAGAGGCATAGATAGAGTAGATAGTCAGAGACTTTTTCCCAGGGTGGAAAGGGCTATCACCAGGGGGCATAATTTTAAGGTGATTGGAGGAAGTTTCCGTGGAGATGTCAGAGGTAGGTTCTTTACACAGAGAGTGGTGGGTGCGTGGAATGCGCTGCCAGCGGTGGTAGTAGAAGCAGATACATTAGGGGCATTTAAGCGACTCTTGGATAGGTACATGGATGATAGAAGAATGAAGGGTAGGTAGTTAGTTTGATCTTAGAATAGGTTAAAGGTTTGGCACAACATCGTGGGCCGAAGGGCCTGTACTGTGCTGTACTGTTCTATTTTCTATGTTCTATGTTCTAAACCTACGTTGCACTCCCTCCAAGGCCAATATATCCTTCCTAAGGTGTGGTGCCCAGAACTGCTCTCAGTACTCCAAGTGGGGTCTAAGCAGGGTTTTGTACAGCTGCAGCATAACCTCTGTGTCTTTATACTCCAATCTTCTGGATATAAAGGCTAGCATTCCATTAGCCTTTTTGATTATTTTCTGCACTTGTTCGTGGCATTTTAAAGATCTATGCACCTGAACCCCCAAGTCTCTTTGGATATCCACTGTACTTAACCTCTTCCCATTTAGAAAGTACCCTGCTCTATCCTATTTTGGTCCAAAATGGATAACCTCACACTTGCCCGCATTGAAATCCATCTGCCACAGTTTTGCCCACTCACCTAGTCTGTCAATATCTCTCTGCAATTTTATGCTATCATCTCGACTGTCTACAATGCCGCCTAACTTTGTATCATCAGCAAATTTGGATATATGACTTGCTATGCCATTATCCAAGTCGTTAATAAATAATGTGAATAATTGAGGCCCCAACACAGATCCCTGTGGGACACCACTAGTTACATCCTGCCAATCGGAGTACTTACCCATTATCCCCACTCTCTGTTGCCTACCACTCAACCAACTTTCTAACCATGTCAATAATTTGCCCTCAACTCCATTGGCTTCTACCTTAGTTAACAGTCTCTTATGTGAGACTTTATCAAATGTCTTCTGGAAGTCCATATAAATAACATCCATGGACACTCCCCTGTCACCTCTTCAAAAAAATACAATGACATTTGTCAGGCATGACCTTCCCGTCATGAATCCATGCTGGCTGTCCCTAATTAACAGACATTTTTCGAGGTGTTCAGTCACCCTAACCTTGATTATAGACTCCAGAAACTTGCCCACCACAGATGTCAGGCTAACTGGTCTGTAATTTCCTTGGATCCCCCTTTCACCCTTCTTTAAAAGTGGAGTGACATGTGCAACTTTCCAATCCAGAGGGCCCACTCCTGAATCTAGGGAACTCTGAAAGACTATAGTTAGGGCATCTACAATGTGCACGCCTACTTACTTTAACACCCTCGGATGGAAACCATCAGGTCCTGAGGATTTCTCACTCTTTAGTTCCATTAATTTCCTTGTTACTGATGATTAACTTACATTAATTGTATTAAGTCCCTGTCCCCTAGCGGCTATTAATTTTTTCGGGACTTCCAGCAAGTTATCCTCCTTTTCAACTGTAAATACTGAGGCAAAGTAGTTGTTCACCATGTCTGCCATTTCCCCATTATTAATGACAATATGTCCAGTTTCAGCTTTTAGTGGGTCTACATTGCTCTTGCCCACCCGTTTTCCCTTTATGTAACTATAACATTTCTTCTTATTGATTTTGATGTTCCTTGTAAGTTTCCTTTCATAATTTCTTTTAGTAGCTCTTATAAGCTGCTTTGTGACCCTTTACTGGTCTTTGTGTCGATCCTATTCGGCCGGATCTGTGCTGCGTTTTGCATTTCTGTAAGCCATTTCTTTTTGCTTTATGCTATCCCAAATCTCTTTAGTTGTCCATGGCCGTTTTTTCTGTGAAGTGGAGCTTCTTTCTCTCATTGGTACATACTCGCTCTGTATTTCGTCACTTTGGTCACTTGTTAGTATTAAAACGGCTTCCTTGACCTTGTTATTCATTACAATGGATACAATATAAAAATGGTCAAGTTAAGCTCAAATCTGACTCCCCAAATCTACCTACAACACCATCCAATACAAAGCAGCCCGCTTGATCAACACTCCATCCACAAACTTTATCATTCACTCCTTCCACCACTGGTGCACAGTGGCTGCAGTGTATACTATCTACCGGATACACTGTAGAAACTCATGAAGGTTCCTTCAACAGCACATTCCAAACCCACAGCGTTCACCCCAATACATGGGAACACCACCTGCTTTCCCCTTTCAAGTCACACACCATCCAGACTTAGAAATATATCGCTGTTCCTTCACTACCGTTGGGTCAAATGCCTTCCTAACAGTCCTATAGCTAAAATGGATGGACTTCAGATTGTTCAGGGCAATTAGGGATGGGAACAAATGCTGTCCTTGTCTGTAACGCCTACACCCCATGCACAAAGAAATAAAAATCTGGGTCAGCCTCAGGCTGCAGACAACAGAAAGATTTGGGTGTCCAAATGCAAAAATCATTAAAAACAAGTATAAAAAGGTTATCAAAATGGCCAACAGAATGCTGGCTGGAATACAAATGCAATTATTCAGTTCTTCATTTATGGACAGACTTGTTCAGAACCAATCAGGAACACTGCTTACAGTTCTGGGAATCAATGTTCAGGAAGGATATAATAACCTTGTCGTGGATGAAGCACAGATTCAACAGAATGATACCGGGTTAAAACGGGTTAGATTATGAGAACAGGTGGAAAACATATGGTTTATATTTCCTTCAGTGGAAGAGATTGAGGGCTGCTCATTGAGAAGTGAATACAAATGTTAAATGTTTCTATAGGGTAGATACAGAGAACTCTTTCCTCTGCTGGAAGAATAAAGCACAATGGAACATATTGTGGATTTCACATCACAAGGAGCAGTTGAGGCAAATATCATCGATGTATTTAAAAGAAAGCTCATTTTTTCAGATGAAATGCGTGTAATAGTAATCGAAGGTCATAGTGATAGTGTTAGATAAAGAGAGGTGAGAGGAAGCTCCTGTTGAGGATAAACAGAGACCAGATGGGCCGAGTGGTCTGCTTCTGTGCTGGAAATTCTATATAATTCTGTACAATGAATGTTCAATGCGAGTGACGTCCTTCAAAAGTGATATCAGGAAGCACTTTTTGACACGAAGGGAGCTAAAATTTAAAACCCTCTTGTCAAAAAGCTGTGAATGCTGCGGGTTCATTTGTAGCTTTTCAGGGCAGTGATTTTTTAAGCTGTTGGTAGCAAACGATATGGAGCAAAGGTGGGGGCGGGGAGGGGGCAGAGGGGAATGGAGCTGAACTGCAGATCACAATGATCTAATAGAATGGCGGAGCAGGACTGAGAGGCTGAATGGCGGAGCAGGACTGAGAGGCTGAATGGCCTGCTAATGGTCTTAATGTGCTCATGTTACAAGTCTTCATCTTCTATTACTTCACCAGAAAGTTCAAAGTAAAACTAACTGGATTGGACAACAATAGAAACTAATAAACTGAGCAGAAAGTCGAATCCCCACCACCGGAAAGAGAATCCGGGGGGATGTAGATTTTCAAAGAGATTTTCCTTCAAATGTGTCAGACCCTATTTCAGTATTGTACAACTCCCTATAGCTTCTTCGAACGGAACGGGATCTCTTTTAACATCAGCTGCAACCTTCACAGAATGTAAATATCAGTGAAACTGGATTTCCCAAGCCAGTGTTCATGATGATCTATTTCTATCTGATATTTTAGATTTATTGTATTTCATGAGTTAGTGCAAAGCCAGAACTGTTCACAGTCAGAACACATAACTTTCTAATTCAGTTACGGCTCCTCTACCCGCTTGAAAAACCGGATAAGTTTCCATCGCCGAGCTGGTGTAAAACCTTAAAATCAGTTTGAGAATTCACATGGTGGGTGCATCGACAAAGATGAACCGATTCACATAACAACAGAAACCAAAGCTGCTTTTGTTTAACGCGCAGAAGTGATGCAGTCAGGGCCAGGCATTCAGTATGTTGTTAGATAGAAATGTGAAGAAAATGTAATTCCGATTCTGGCCTGTTTCTTTAAACAAAAACAATTACAATGTCTATTTGCCAGTATAACGAGAGCAGCCCAAATCCGCAGTATTTTGCTTTTATTACATTGAAGGGTGTTGGCTGCTTGTTCAAATGACTGGAAATAATGTCAATGCTCCCGCTGCTTCAGGATCTCACGGGAGGTGTCTCTCAATAATAAATATGGGATTTCTCTCAATCTCTCATCCCACAGTTAGTTGGAGTTCCGTGTCCAGCCGCAAGAGTCACCATCACTTCTCAGACAGAATGAGAGTTCCATTGAGCTTTTATCCATTTAAAATGTTACCACCAATGTTACAGACAGTAATGATTTACTATCCGATTATAGCAGCAGTTGGAATCCCAGGTAAGTGATTATATTCAGTCACTAAATGTATAAAGTAGAGGTTAACTGTATTCCTGCTCTTATCTCGGGAACTGTTCCTTTTCACTTTTTTTCTCTCACGCCAATCCAAAAGCAGAACCACATTCTTTGTATTTTCCACTCCCTCTACTCATTGACAGATTATTTGTTGACGTTAAAATGTTCTTTTAAATCTCTATCAAAGCCTGCAGCTTATTTTCTTCATTTAACATCTTCAAACTGGTTCCGTCTGAACTGAGAATCAGTGCAGTGTGTGATAAAACGGACTATTTCAGTTTAATTTTTCCATTGCCCAACAGACTCACTCTCCTCTCCTTCATTCCAGTAACAATCAGTAATATCTGACAAGCAATAACTTTTACTCTTCCTTCACTGCTTTATAAAATGCCCCAGTTTCTCCCCCTCTGATTTCTGCTGAGGACAGATCTGCTGACAGATATATACATGTGAGTACGGACAGTCAGCACCGGGATTTGTTCAGTCCCATTATTCAGATATTCTCACTGTTCTCGGTCTGTTTCCACAATGTGTTGGATCTTATTCCTGATGATCACAATCCACTCCAAGTGTGGATTTGTGCTCCGTGAAGGAACACAGACTCTCCCTCTGATCTTCTCTCCTGGCCGGTTACCAGCCTGTTCTCAGTTACCTCTTCTCCCACCGAGCGGGTATTCTGATCCCTTCAGCCGGTGGGAGGCAGTGGTTTCTGTCCCAGACCTTCCTGCAGGTGGGGCAGGGAATTCAATGCAGTGAAAGAGTGATTTAAACACTGCAGCGGGACTCTGTGAAACTGTCCTGCGTTGCCCCAGTTGAGAAACTCGTTTCAGCTTTCACCATCCGGATTTTACCAATCTCACGCTTCAGGTTGATACAAAAACGCTGCACTCTGAGCATGTCCGTCCACCCAGTCAAATCACTGGTCCTCTCAAATACCATGTAATTTAACTCCAGATTCTTGTACATCGAAGATATCCTAATCAGATTTACACACCCTGTCCCCCTAAACCTTCACCACCTCTTCCTCCATCCACCTGTTCAATCTACTCTGTATCTGGATATAGTTTCTGCCTCAACTCTCCTGGAACTGAACTGCACCGTTTCCCAACTCTCTTTGTGAAGACATTTCTCCTGTTTTCTGTTCCAAATATCTTCCATTTAATCTTTCAACTCTGCTGCCTCCTTCTTCACCGTCTCATTGTTTTCGAAACAATGTTCTTCCATCCACCTTCTCCCACTCTTCCATAACTTTAAACACTTCCATTATATCGCCCTGTAATCTATGTCGCTGTTACTTTCTTCTCCCTCACATTTACAGTTTAATGTGACAGATCCCAGTGTGTGAAAATGATGCAGTTTAACCCTTACTGTACCACGGACTCAAATTCCCCACTTGAGTTGTGAAAGTAAAATCTCACAATCAGTGGAACGAGTCCCCACCTCCAGAGGACACTGAACCCTTCCAGATTTATTTTTGAAGAAATACGACCGACATTAAACTCCAATGCTCCGGCTTTTATTCTTGAATTTTTTTTTTAATTTCCAAAATATACTTTATTCATAAAAATCTGCAAAAATTACATTGTCAAACAGTTTCAAACAGCAAAAAATACAAACATTGCAAGGGAGATCAGTTTCCTTCAATACTGTCATGAGTTTCTTCACAACCCTTCCGTTTCACAATTGTCATGTCAATTACAGTTTCACATTGACAGCAAATGAAAATATCAACGATACAGTTCGAGGTTTTATTCTTGACATTCTGCTGAGCCTATTTAATGATTTAATTGTCTTAGCGCTCTTGGTCCGTGTTCTAATGTAGTTTTGTTTCTTCTGACGTGTTTATTTTGCTGTTTCTCATTCAAGGTCAGAGTTTAATTGCGTATTACATTATCCCATTCCGCCACTTTACCTGTGTGATATGTTCATTGAGATCATAGTGTAGTTAAAATACACTTTCTGCCTCTCTCCCCCGCTGTTCTCCTTTCAGAAACTCTTTAAAGCCTACAGCTTTTCCCAAGCCTTTTTGTCATCTGACTTACTATCTCTGTCTGTGTTTCTGTATCATCGTTGCTTTATAGTACTCCTGTGAAGCACCTTCGGACGTTTAATTACCTCGAAGACGCGATATAAATAGTTCTTGTTGCTGAAAGCTCCCAATTGTTAGCTTCATGCAATGTCCTATCATCTGGTGTAAATTTAATTTCAACTATCTTCAGTTCATGATTCAATGGTTTTCCGTTCCTATATTCTCAAATCGTATTCCAAAAGCGTTTCTGTCCAGTATCTTGTTAAGCGTTCACACAGAGATTATTACCAACAATGAAAAGATACAGAATTGGAGGTAATTGTTTGCAAGCTATGATACAGAGTTTGGGGGAACCATGATAATGTAGTGTTTTTCTTTATCTCACTGGTGTTTGAATGACAAAGTGAGCAAGAGCTGCTTCAGTTGGACAGATAAAATAAAAGCAAAATACTGCGGATGCTGGAAATCTGAAATAAAAACAAGAAATGCTGGAACCACTCAGCAGGTCTGGCAGCATCTGTGGAAAGAGAAGCAGAGTTAACGTTTCAGGTCAGTGACCCTTCTTGGGAACTGACAAATATTACAAATGTCAAAGGTTATAAGCAAGTGAGGCGGGGGTGGGGCAAGAGATAACAAAGGAGAAAGTGTAGATTGGACAAGGCCACATAGCTATGAAGAAGGGTCACTGACCTGAAACGTTAACTCTGCTTCTCTTTCCACAGATGCTGCCAGACCTGTTGAGTGGTTCCAGCATTTCTTGTTTTTATTTCAGTTGTACAGAGCCTTGGTCAGACCCCTGCTGCATTCATGCTTTCAGTTTTAAGCACTGCACTACTGGGACTATGTATTGGATTTGGGGAGGGTGGGGAGTGGACCGGGGGTCACAGGTGGTGGGACAGGGGGGGGAGGGGATCCAGGGTCTGTGTAGATTCAATAGAATGATGTCAGGACTCAAACGGTCAAATCCAGAAGCCTGTTTCATAAATTTGGCTTATGTTCCCTCGCTTTTAGAAAGTTATGTGTGATATGACTGAAGTATTTAAATTGATAAAAGAATGGTACAGGAAGGAAACTGTTTCTTGGCGCCGTGCAATCGAAAACAAGGGGAAATGCTATTAAAATTCGAGTTATGCCATTTAGCAGAAAAAGCAGGAAGCAATTTTTCATACAGGGGTTAGCGGAAATCCAGAACACCTTCTCTTTGAAGTCTAGTACTGCTTGCTCAATTAATGTTTTCAGGACTGAAAACAATAGAACTTTTAAAGTAAGAATGTCAAAACATATGGAACGAAGACGGCCGAGTGGAGATAAAGAGCAGATTTACCAGGACCTAATTGCTGTTGATAAGGTCCTGCATAGGAGATTGGTTAAGAAGGTCAGAGCCCATGGGATCCAGGGCAATTTGGCAAATTGGATCTGAAATTGGCTTCGTGGCAGGAGGCAGACGGTAATGGTCGAGGGTTGATTTTGCGAGTGGCAGCCTGTGACCAGTGGTGTACCACATGGATCGTGCTGTTTGTGCTGTTTGTAGTGTACATTAATGAATTTGACGTGAATATAGGAGGTATGATCAGTAAGTTTACAGATGACATGAAAATTGGTGGTGTCGTAAACAGTGAGGAGGAAAGGCTTAAATTAGAGGACGATATCGATAGGCTGGTAAAATGGGCGGAGCAGTGGCAAATGGAAGTTAATCCTGAGAAGTGTGAGGTGATGCATTTTGAGCAGACTAACAAGGGAAGGGAATATGCAATGGATGGTAGGACCCTAGGAAGTACAGAGGGTCAGAGGGAAGGCAGCAGCGCAGGTAGATAAGGTGTATAAAATGCTAGTTAAGCCACAGCTGGAGTACTGTGTATAGTTCAGGTTGCCACACTTTAGGAAGGATGTGATTGCACTGGAGAGGGTGCAGAGGAGATTCACCAGGATGTTGCCTGAGCTGGAGCATTTTAGCTATGAAGCGAGATTGGATAGGCTGGTGTTGTTTTAGTTTAGTTTAGATTAGATTAGATTAGACATACAGCACTGAAACAGGCCCTTCGGCCCACCGAGTCTCTGCCGAACATCAACCACCCATTTTATACTAATCCTACACTAATCCCATATTCCCAACAAACATCCCCACCTGTCCATATATTTCCCTCCCACCTACCTATACAAGTGACAATTTATAATGGCCAATTTACCTATCAACCTGCAAGTCTTCTTAAGTTTTCTCAAGTTTTCCTAAGAGCAGAGAAGGATGAGGTGGGACCTGACTGATGTATACAAAATTATGAGGGGCTTAGATAGGATAGATAGGAAGAAACTTTTTCCTTTATCTGAGGGGTGAATAACCCAGGGGCATAGATTTAAGGAAAGGGGCAGGATGTTTAGAGGGGATTTGAGTGTAAAAAAATATTCACCCAGAGGATGGTTGGAATCTGGAACACACTGCCTGAAGTGGTGGTAGAGACAGGACCCTCACAATATTTAATCAGTATTTAGATGAGCACTTGAAACGTCAAAGCAGACAAGGCTACAGGCCGAGTGCTGGAAAATGGGATTAGAATAGATAGGTGCTTGATGGCCCGCACAGACAGGATGGGCCGAAGGGCCTGTTTTTGTGCTGTATAACTCTACAACTCAATGACCCTATGACTCTAATTGAATGATGGAAAAGACTTATTGTGCTGATCGACTTCCTCCTGTGTTCCTATATTCCTCTGCATCAATGACCAGGAGATCATCATCTCTTCGGAAATGAGACTTGCATTAATCACATGTCCAGGTTCAGTGTAACTATTGGGACAACTGGTTTCTGACGTTATTCTTGGACCCTTTGAGTTCCCGTCAGTCTTTGTAACTTGTTACTGATGGTATAAATCTGTGTGTCTCTCTATGACTGCTCTCCCTGTGCCTCTGTTCATTTGCTCTCTTCGTCCTAAAGTCATTATTTCGCTGATTTCAGGTCTAAAACAGAAATTGCGAGAATATCATGCATTACCTTTCCTCCCTCTTCCTTTTGTGGGATGTTTGTTGATAGGATAATGTTCTTTCGAATTCCAACTAAACCTCCAATGGTTTTTTTACATTGATAGACTGTTGCGGTTTTATTGAACAATGTGAACACCATTCACACAATGGGATATTCTCAGATTATGTAGTAGTTCCAGTTAATCTGCAGCAGCGACAGGGGCCTTTGGTGAATGTTCTCCTGTGAACATTCTCTGGTCACTTTATCTTCCTCACCCTTCACTGCAGCAGCCATGGTTCAGTGGTTCCACTCTCCCCTCTGAGTCAGGAGGATATGGTTTCAGCAGCCTTTGGAAGTGTAGGTTGATTGTTCAGTGAAGTACTGGTGCTATGCTGCACAACTGGATTACAGAAAATCTTTGCAATCCTCAAATTCACAAACTCTGTAGCTTCCAAATCAGTATATATTTTATTATGTTCGTTCATGGGATGTGGGCGTCGCTGGCTTGGCCAGCATTTATGTGTTGACCAGTCAATTGCACTGCTGAATGTGATGTCTTTCCGATGGAACTGTTTTGATCAAAGTGTTCCAAACCGACATCATGACAATGGATTATTATATTGTGGGACCTTGTTGTGTGCAAATTCACATTTAATTGTTTTACAAGGTGTGCTGGGAAGCCAAAGTAACTATCTGCGGATAGAAGGTGAAGGCCCTAATTAACACAGTGTGAGTGAAATTTACCAGTGTTATTTTCCATGGAATTTCTGGAAAATTAAAGGATCCCTGTGTTGATGTCGCTGGTAACATTGTTGCATTGTCAATGGTATCCTGAAACCACACTGGAAATGCATCATATTCAATGCTTCTATACTGCACTAATTCAAGTTCAGATCTATCGTCACAAAAGTGTATGATAATTCTACAGTCAGTTGTAAAACACATTGAGATGTTTATATCCTGTACATTGTATGGGCTGTAAACCCTGAGGCTGAAGGAATCCAGAGCTGTGAACAGATAGGCATTA
Source organism: Heterodontus francisci (assembly GCF_036365525.1). Lineage (NCBI taxonomy): Eukaryota > Metazoa > Chordata > Chondrichthyes > Heterodontiformes > Heterodontidae > Heterodontus > Heterodontus francisci. The sequence continues at coordinate 95,081 of NW_027140538.1, forward strand.
ACACACAGTTGCAATTAGATTTTTATACTTAACTGGCGACATTGGTGGTTGTATTCTGTGAACGATGGACATTCTTTGCTTTGCTTTGGGCCCTGACACTTGCAAACAGCTGCCAGCAGAAAGGACTGTAATTGTTTTATAAGTAGATAAATAGGTGTTATCCAACATCGGCCCGCGGGCCAGGATCCGGCCTGCGGATGTATTTCAGAGATGAGGGATTCATATCGAATAGTTCCAGAGATGTAGAGGAAAGGATAGCGAAGATGATTCTCGACAGGGGCGAGAGTAACAGGGTAGTTGTTATGGGGGACTTTAACTTTCCAAATATCGACTGGAAATACTATAGTTCGAGTACTTTAGATGGGTCAGTTTTTGTCCAGTGTGTGCAGGAGGGTTTTCTGACACAGTATGTAGACAGGCCAACCAGGGGCGATGCCACATTGGATTTGGTACTGGAAAATGAACCCAGCCAGGTGTTAGATTTAGATGTAGGTGAGCACTTTGGTGATAGTGATCACAATTCGGTTAGGTTTACCTTAGCGATGGGCAGGGACAGGTATATACCGCAGGGCAAAAATTATAGCTGGGGGAAAGGAAATTATGATGCAATTAGGCAAGATTTAGGATGCGTAGGATGGGGAAGGAAACTGCAGGGGATGGGAACAATCGAAATGTGGAGCTTATTCAAGGAGCAGCTACTGTGTGTCCTTGATAAGTATGTACCTGTGAGGCAGGGAGGAAGTTGTCGAGCGAGGGAGCCGTGGTTTACTAAAGAAGTTGAAGCGCTTGTCAAGAGGAAGAAGGCGGCTTATGTTAGGATGAGACGGGAAGGCTCAGTTTGGGCGCTTGAGAGCTACAAGCTAGCCAGGAAGGATCTAAAGGGAGAGCTAAGAAGAGCAAGGAGAGGACACGAGAAGTCATTGGCGGATAGGATCAAGGAAAACCCTAAGGCTTTCTATAGGTATATCAGGAATAAAAGAATGACTAGAGTTAGATTAGGGCCAATCAAGGATAGTAGTGGGAAGTTGTGTGTGGAATCAGAGGAGATAGGGGAAGTGTTAAATGAATATTTTGCGTCAGTATTTACAGTAGAGAAAGAAAATGTTGTTGAGGAGAATACTAAGATTCAGGCTACTAGGCTAGATGGGATTGAGGTTCACAAGGAGGAGGTGTTATCAATTTTGGAAAGTGTGAAAATAGATAAGTCCCCTGGGCCAGATGGGATTTATCCTAGGATTCTCTGGGAAGCTAGGGAGGAGATTGCAGAGCCTTTGTCCTTGATCTTTATGTCGTCATTGTCGACAGGAATAGTGCCGGAAGACTGGAGGATAGCAAATGTTGTCCCCTTGTTCAAGAAGGGGAGTAGAGACAGCCCTGGTAATTATAGACCTGTGAGCCTTACTTCGGTTGTGGGTAAAATGTTGGAAAAGGTTATGAGACAGGATTTATAATCATCTTGAAAAGAATAAGTTCATTAGAGATAGTCAGCACGGTTTTGTGACGGGTAGGTCGTGCCTCACAAACCTTATTGAGTTTTTCGAGAAGGTGACCAAACAGGTAGATGAGGTTAAAGCAGTGGATGTGGTGTATATGGATTTCAGTAAGGCGTTTGATAAGGTTCCCCACGGTAGGCTATTGCAGAAAATACGGAAGTATGGGGTTGAAGGTGATTTAGAGCTTTGGATCAGAAATTGGCTCGCTGAAAGAAGACAGAGGGTGGTGGTTGATGGCAAATGTTCATCCTGGAGTTTAGTTACTAGTGGTGTACCGCAAGGATCTGTTTTGGGGCCACTGCTGTTTGTCATTTTTATAAATGACCTGGAAGAGGGTGTAGAAGGGTGGGTTAGTAAATTTGCAGATGACACTAAGGTCGGTGGAGTTGTGGATAGTGCCGAAGGATGTTGTAGGGTACAGAGTGACATAGATAGGCTGCAGAGCTGGGCTGAGAGATGGCAAATGGAGTTTAATGCGGAAAAGTGTGAGGTGATTCACTTTGGAAGGAGTAACAGGAATGCAGAGTACTGGGCTAATGGGAAGATTTTTGGTAGTGTAGATGAACAGAGAGATCTTGGTGTCCAGGTGCATAAATCCCTGAAGGTTGCTACCCAGGTTAATAGGGCTGTTAAGAAGGCATATGGTGTGTTAGCTTTTATTAGTAGGGGGATCGAGTTTCGGAGCCACGAGGTCATGCTGCAGCTGTACAAAACTCTGGTGAGACCGCACCTGGAGTATTGCGTGCAGTTCTGGTCACCGCATTATTGGAAGGATGTGGAAGCTATGGAAAGGGTGCAGACGAGATTTACTAGGATGTTGCCTGGTACGGAGGGAAGGTCTTACGAGGAAAGGCTGAGGGACTTGAGGTTGTTTTCGTTGGAGAGAAGGAGGAGGAGAGGTGACTTAATAGAGACATATAAGATAATCTGAGGGTTAGATAGGGTGGATAGTGAGAGTCTTTTTCCTCGGATGGTGATGGCAAACACGTGGGGACATAGCTTCAAGTTGAGGGGTGATAGATATAGGACAGATGTCAGAGGTAGTTTCTTTACTCAGAGAGTAGTAAGGGCGTGGAACGCCCTGCCTGCAGCAGAAGTAGACTCGCCAACTTTAAGGGCATTTAAGTGGTCATTGGATAGACATGTGGATGAAAATGGAATCGTGTAGGTCAGATGGTTTCACAGGTCGGCGCAACATCGAGGGCCGAAGGGCCTGTACTGCGCTGTAATGTTCTAATTCTAATTCTAATAAATATTTCATGCCTTTATCTTTCTGAAATTATCTCTCACCGGCTGCCTATGCAAGATGAGATGAAATGAGCATGAGGCCCCATCGCTAAAAAATTGGACAAACCTGAGTTAAATTGTTCATTAAGTGTCACCACTTCTTTCACTGTGATTCTCTTTAAGTAAGACAGAGACCATCATTAATAAATCCTTGAAACGCTGATCCAATTGTTTATCAATTAATTTTTGATGAATAATGAATATTGTGACATGATTTTAGCAATGGGTATTTCTGAATATTTTAGATAGGTAAGTTAGTGACCAAACTAAAAATGTTTGTAACATTCAGAAATATTAAACTTTCACATTTGTTGCATCTCACTAGTTTAAAATTCTGAAACACCCCACCTAACTGGTTTGTAAGAGTGCTTCACCAGGGGGACAGCAATGGTTCAAGAAAATGGCCCATCTCCACCTCTCGGGGAAACTGGAAAGCTCGCCCTATCTCTTGTCTCTGTTTTCGGGTTACTTCAACTTTTTTGTTGGAACATTTCAACCATATTTCTGCATCAATTGTAACTGCTCCAGCAACACACAACAAGCCACCACCTCCCCCCGACCAGCAGACACACACACACAACAAACACCACCTCCCCCCGCCCAGCGCACCCAGACCCACAACAGCCACCACCTCCACCCGCCCAGCGCACACACTACAACAACCACCATCCCCCACCCAGCAGACACACACACACAACAACCCACCACCTCCCCCCACCCAGCACACACACACACAACAACCACCACCATCCCCCACCCAGCAGACACACACACACAACAACAACCACCTGCCCCCTCCCAGCACACACACACACCAACAACCACCACCATCTCCCCCCGGCCAGCAGACACACACACACCAACCACCACCTCCCCCCGGCCAGCAGACACACACACACCAACAACCACCTCCCCCGTCCCAGCAGTCACACACTCACAACAACCACCACCTCCCCCCGCCCAGCAGACACACACCCACAACAACACACCACCTCCCCCGTCCCAGCAGACACACACCCACAACAACACACCACCTCCCCCGTCCCAGCAGACACACACCCACAACAACACACCACCTCCCCCGTCCCAGCACACACACACCCACAACAACCCACCACATCCCGCCGGCCAGCAGACACACACCCACAACAACCCACCACCTCCCCCCGGCCAGCAGACACACACCCACAACAACCACCAACTCCCCCCGGCCAGCAGACACACACCCACAATAACCACCACCTCCCCCCGGCCAGCAGACACACACCCACAACAACCCACCACCTCCCCCGTCCCAGCACACACACCCACAACAACCCACCACCTCCCCCCGGCCAGCACACACACACCCACAACAACCCACCACCTCCCCCACCGGCACAACAGATACACACCAACAACAACCCACCACCTCCCCCACCGGCCCAGCAGACACACACCCACAACAACCCACCAACTCCCCCCGCCCAGCACACACACAAACAACCACCACCTCCCCCCGACCAGCGCACACACACCCAAAACAACCCACCACCACCCCCCGCCCAGAAGCAACACACACACAACAACCCACCACCTGCCCCCTCCCAGCACACACACACACACCCACAACAACCCACCACCACCCCCCGCCCAACAGCCACACACACACACACACAAACAACCCACCACCTCCCTCCGCCCAGCACACACACACACAACACACAAACAACCCACCACCTCCCTCCGCCCAGCACACACACACACAACCACCACCTCCCCCCGCCCAGCACACACACACACAACCACCACCTCCCCCCGCCCAGCACACACACACACACCCACAACAACCCACCACCTCCCTCCGCCCAGCACACACACACACAACCACCACCTCCCCCCGCCCAGCACACACACACACACCCACAACAACCCACCACCACCCCCCGCCCAACAGCCACACACACACAACAACCCACCACCTCCCCCCGCCCAGCACACACACACACAAACAACCCACCACCACCCCCCGCCCAGCACACACACACACACAACAACCCACCTCCCCCTGCCCAGCACACACACACCCATAACAACCCACCACCACCCCCCGCCCTGCAGCCACACACCAACAACCACCACCCACCCCCGCCCAGCACACACACACACACACACCCACAACAACCCACCACCTCCCCCCACCCAGCAAACACACACAGACAACAAACACCTGCCCCCGCCCAGCACACACACACACACAACAACCACCACCTGCCCCCGCCCAGCACACACACACCAACAACAACCCACCACCTCCCCCCACCCAGCAAACACACACAGACAACAAACACCTGCCCCCGCCCAGCACACACAGACACACAACCACCACCACCTCCCCCCGGCCAGCAGACACACACACACAACAACCACCACCTCCCCCCGGCCAGCAGACACACACACACAACAACCACCACCTCCCACCTCCCAGCAGACACACACACCCACAACAACCCACCACCACCTCCCGGCCAGCCGACACACACCCACAACAACCCACCACCTCCCCCGGCCCAGCAGACACACACCCACAACAAACCACCACCTCCCCCCGCCCAGCACACACACAAACAACCTTCACCTCCCCCCGCCCAGCACACACACAGACACAACCACCACCTGCCCCCGCCCAGCACACACACACACACAAACAACCCACCACCTCCCTCCGCCCAGCAGACACACACACACAACAACCACCACCTCCCCCCGCCCAGCAGACACACACCCACAACAACCACCACCTCCCCCCGCCCAGCAGACACACACCCACAACAACCCACCACATTCCCCCGGCCCAGCCGACACACACCCACAAAAACCCACCACCTCCCCCGGCCCAGCACACACACACCCACAACAACCCACCACCTCCCGCCAGCCAGCACACACACACCCACAACAACCCACCACCTCCCCCCAGCCCAGCAGACACACACCCACAACAACCCACCACCTCCCCCCGGCCAGCACACACACACCCACAACAACCACCACCTCCCCCCGGCCAGCACACACACACCCACAACATCCCACCACCTCCCCCCGACCAGCACACACACACAACAACCACCACCTCCCCCCGGCCAGCACACACACACCCACAACAACCACCACCTCCCCCCGCCCAGCACACACACACACACACAACAACCCACCACCTCCCCTCGCCCAGCACACACACACACACAACAACTCACCACCTCCCCCCGGCCAGCAGACACACACACCCACAACAACCCAAAACCACCTCCCGTCCAGCCGACACACACCCACAACAACCCACCACCTCCCACGTCCCAGCAGACACACACACACACACAACAACTCACCACCTCCCCCCGGCCAGCAGACACACACACACATAGTAACCCACCACCTCCCCCCGGCCCAGCACACACACACCCACAACAACCCACCACCTCCCCCGGCCCAGCAGACACACACCAACAACAACCCACCACCTCCCCCCGCCATGCACACACACACACAAACAACCCACCACCTCCCACCACCCAGCACAAACACAAACAACCACCTCCCCCAGCCCAGCACACACACACACACAACAACCCACCACCTCCCCCAGCCCAGCACACACACAACCACCTCCCCCCGCCCAGCACACACACACACAACAACCACCACCTCCCCCCACCCAGCACACACACACACACACACAACAACCCACCACCTCCCCCCGGCCAGCAGACACACCCACAACAACCCACCACCTCCCTCCGCCCAGCACACACACACACACAACAGCCACCACCTCCCCCCACCCAGCACACACACACACAACAGCCACCACCTCCCCCCACCCAGCACACACACACAACAACCACCTGCCCCCGCCCAGCACAAACACACACACAACAACCCACCACCTCCCCCCGCCGAGCACACACACACCCACAACAACCCACCACCTCCCCCCGCACAGCAGACACACACACACAACAACCACCACCTCCCCCCGGCCAGCAGACACACACACACAACAACCACCACCTCCCCCCGGCCAGCACACACACACACAAAAACCACCACCTCCCCCCACCCAGCAGACACACACACACAACAACCACAACCTCTCCCCGCACAGCAGACACACACCCACAACAACCCACCACCTCCCCCCGCCCAGCGCACACACAACAACCACCACCTCCCCCCGCCCAGCACACACACACACAACAACCACCACCTCCCCCCGCACAGCAGACACAGACACACAACAACCCACCACCTCCCCTCGCCCAGCAGACACACACCCACACAACAACCCACCACCTCCCACGTCCCAGCAGACACACACACACACAACAACCACCACCTCCCACGTCCCAGCAGACACACACACACAACAACCACCACCTCCCCCCGCCCAGCACACACACACCCACAACAACCCACCACCTCCCACGTCCCAGCAGACACACACACACAACAACTCACCACCTCCCCCCAGCCAGCAGACACACACACACAACCCACCACCTCCCACGTCCCAGCCGACACACACCCACAACAACCCACCACCTCCCACGTCCCAGCAGACACACACGCACAACAACCCACCACCTCCCAGCCGACACCGACACCCCGACACCCCGACACACACACAGACACACACACAGACACACACACAGACACACACACAGACACACACACAGACACACACACAGACACACACACAGACACACACACAGACACACACACAGACACACACAGACACACACACAGACACACACACAGACACACACACAGACACACACAGACACACACAGACACACACACACACACACAGACACACAGACACACAGACACACAGACACACAGACACACACCCTCCACCTCCCCCCGCCCAGCACACACACACACACAACCACCACCTCCCCCCACCGAGCAGAGACACAGACACAACAACCACCACCTGCCCCCGCCCAGCACACACACACACAAACAACCCACCACCTCCCCCTGCCCAGCACACACACACCCACACACAACAACCACCACCTCCCCCCGGCCAGCACACACACACCCACAACAACCCACCACCTCCCCGCGGCCTGCACACACACACACACACACACACACACACACACACACACACACAGACAACCTCCACCTCCACCCGCCCAGCACACACACACACACAACCACCACCTCCCCCCGCCCAGCACACACACCCACATCCGCCACCACCTCCCCCCGCCCAGCACACACACACACAACCACCACCTCCCCCCGCCCAGCACACACACACCCACAACAACCCACCACCTCCCCCCGCCCAGCACACGCACCCACAACAACCCACCACCTCCCTCCGACCAGCACACGCACCCACATCCGCCACCACCTCCCTCCGACCAGCACACACACCCAAAACAACCACCACCTCCCCCCGCCCAGCACACACACACACAACCACCACCTCCCCCCGCCCAGCACACACACACACACAGCCACCACCTCCCCCCGCCCAGCACACACACACACAAAAACAACCACCTCCCCCCGCCCAGCAGACACACACACACAACAACCACCACCTCCCCCCGCCCAGCAGACACACACACACAACAACCACCACCTCCCCCCGCCCAGCAGACACACACACACAACAACCACCACCTCCCCCCGCCCAGCAGACACACACACACAACAACCACCACCTCCCCCCGCCCAGCACACACACACACACACACAACAACCCACCACCACCCCCCGCCCAGCACACACACACCCACAACAACCCGCCACCTCCCCCCGCCAAGCACACACACACAAACAACCCACCACCTCCCCCCGCCCAGCACACACACACCCACAACAACCCACCACCTCCCCCCGGCCAGCAGACACACCCACAACAACCCACCACCTCCCTCCGCCCAACACACACACACACACACACACAACAGCCACCACCTCCCCCCACCCAGCACACACACACACACACAACAGCCACCACCTCCCTCCGCCCAGCACACACACACACAACAACCACCTGCCCCCGCCCAGCACACACACACACAACAACCCACCACCTCCCCCCGGCAAGCACACACACACCCACAACAACCCACCAACTCACCCCGGCCAGCACACACACACACACAACAGCCACCACCTCCCCCCGCCCAGCACACACACACACACACAACAGCCACCACCTCCCCCCACCCAGCACAAACACACACAACAGCCACCACTTCCCCCCGCCCAGCACACACACACACACAACAGCCACCACCTCCCCCCACCCAGCACACACACACAACAACCACCACCTCCCTCCGCCCAGCACACACACACACAACAACCACCTGCCCCCGCCCAGCACACACACACACACAACAATCCACCACCTCCCCCCGCCCAGCACACACACACCCACAACAACCCACCACCTCCCCCCGGCCAGCAGACACACACACACAACAACCACCACCTCCCCCCGGCCAGCAGACACACACACACACAACAACCACCACCTCCCCCCGGCCAGCACATACACACACAAAAACCACCACCTCCCCCCGCCCAACAGATACACACACAACAACCACCACCTCCCCTCGCCCAGCGCACACACAACAACCACCACCTCCCCCCGCCCAGCACACACACACACAGCAACCACCACCTCCCCTCGCCCAGCACACACACACACACACAAACAACTCACCACCTCCCCCCGCACAGCAGACACACACCCACAACAACCCACCACCTCCCACGTCCCAGCAGACACACACACACACAACAACCACCACCTCCCACGTCCCAGCAGACACACACACACAACAACCACCACCTCCCCCCGCCCAGCACACACACACCCACAACAACCCACCACCTCCCACGTCCCAGCAGACACACACACACAACAACTCACCACCTCCCCCCGGCCAGCAGACACACAGACACAACAACCCACCACCTCCCACGTCCCAGCAGACACACACACACAACAACCACCACCTCCCACGTCCCAGCAGACACACAACAACCCACCACCTCCCCCCCGGCCCCGCACACACACACCCACAACAACCCACCACGTCCCGCCGGCCAGCCGACACACACCCACAACAACCCACCACCTGCCCCCGGCCAGCACACACACACCCACAACAACCCACCACCTCCCCCCCGGCACAGCACACACACACACACACACACAACAACCACCACCTCCCCTCGCCCAGCAGACACACACCCACAACAACCCACCACCTACCCCCGCCCAGCACACACACAGACAACCTCCACCTCCCCCCGCCCAGCACACACACACACAAACAACCCACCACCTCCCCCCGCCCAGCACACACACACACACAACAACCCACCACCTCCCCCTGCCCAGCACACACACACCCACACACAACAACCACCACCTCCCCCCGGCCAGCACACACACACCCACAACAACCCACCACCTCCCCCCGGCCTGCACACACACACACACACACAACAACCACCACCTCCCCTCGCCCAGCAGACACACACCCACAACAACCCACCACCTCCCCCCGCCCAGCACACACACAGACACAACAACCCAACACCTCCCTCCGCCCAGCACACACACACAACAACACACCACCTCCCCCCGGCCAGCACACACACACCCACAACAACCCACCACCTACCCCCAGCCAGCACACACACCCACAACAACCCACCACCTCCCCCCGGCCAGCACACACACACCCACAACAACCCACCACCTCCCCCCGGCCAGCAGGCACACACACAACAACCACCACCTCCCCCCACCCAGCACACACACAACCACAAAAACCCACCACCTCCCCCCGCCCAGCACACACAAACAACCACCACCTCCCCCCGCCCAGCACACACACACCCACAACAACCCACCACCTCCCCTCGCCCAGCAGACACCCACACACAACAAACCACCACCTCACCCCGCCCAGCCCACACACCCACAACAAACCACCACCTCCCCCCGCCCAGCACACACACACCCACGACAACGACCACCTCCCCCGGCCCAGCGCACACACACCCACAACAACCACCACCTCCCCCCGCCCAGCACACACACCCACAACAGCCACCACCTCCCCTCACCCAGCACACACACACCCACAACAACCACCACCTCCCCTCACCCAGCACACACACACCCACAACAACCACCACCTCCCCCAGCCAGCAGGCACACCCACAACAACCCACCACCTCCCCCCGCCCAGCACACGCACCCACATCCGCCACCACCTCCCCCCACCCAGCACACACACACCCCCACAAGAAACCACCACCTCCCCCCGCCCAAAACACACACAAACACAACAACCACCACCTCCCCCCGCCCAGCACAAACACAAACAACCACATCCCCCCGCCCAGCACACACACACACACACACACACACAACAAACCATCACCTCGCTCCACCCAGCACAAACACAACCACCTCCCCCCGCCCATCAGACACACACAACAACCACCACCTCCCCCCGCCCAGCACACACACAAACAACCACCACCTCCCCCCACCCAGCACCCACACACACAACCCACCACCTCCCCTCGCCCAGCACACACACACAAACAACCACCACCTCCCCTCGCCCAACACACACACACACAACCCACCACCTCCCCTCGCCCAGCACACACACACACAACAACCACCACCTCCCCCCGCCCAGCACACACACACACACAACAACCACCACCTCCCCTCGCCCAGCACACACACAAACAACCACCACCTCCCCCCACCCAGCACCCACACACACAACCCACCACCTCCCCTCGCCCAGCACACACACACAAACAACCACCATCTCCCCCCGCCCAGCACACACACACACACAACCCACCACCTCCCCTCGCCCAACACACACACACACAACCCACCACCTCCCCTCGCCCAGCACACACACACACAACAACCACCACCTCCCCCCGCCCAGCACACACACACACAACAACCACCTCCCCCGCCCAGCAGACACACACAAACAACAACCACCTCCCCCCGGCCAGCACACACACACACACAATAACCACCACCTCCCCCCACCCAGCAGACACACAAACAACCACCATCTCCCCTCGCCCAGCACACACACACACAACCACCACCTGCCCCACCCAGCACACACACACAACAACCACCACCTCCCCCCGCCCAGCACACACACACACAGACAAACAACCACCACCTCCCCCCACCAAGCACACACACACACAAACAACCACCACCTCCCCCCACCCAGCACACACACACACAAACAACCACCACCTCCCCCCGCCCAGCGCACACACACACACACACACACACACACAAACAACACCACCTCCCCCCGCCCAGCACACACACACACACAATAACCACCACCTCCCCCCACCCAGCACACACACAAACAACCACCATTTCCCCTCGCCCAGCACACACACACACAACAACCACCACCTCCCCCCACCCAGCACACACACACAAACAACCACCACCTCCCCCCACCCAGCACACACACACAAACAACCACCTCCCCCACCCAGCACACACACACAACAACCACCACCTCCCCCCGCCCAGCACACACACACACAGACAAACAACCACCACCTCCCCCCACCAAGCACACACACACACAAACAACCACCACCTCCCCCCGCCCAGCACACACACACACACACAAACAACCACCACCTCCCACCGCCCAGCACACACACACACAAACAACCACCTCCCCCCACCCAGCACACACTCACACAAACAACCACCACCTCCCCCCACCCAACACACGCACACACACAACAACCACCACCTCCCCCCACCCAGCACACGCACACACAACAACCACCACCTCCCCCTGCCCAGCACACACACACACAAGCACCACCTCCCCCCGCCCAGCACACACACACAACAAACCACCACCTCCCCCTGCCCAGCACACACACACACAACAAGCACCACCTCCCCCCGCCCAGCACACACACACACAACCACCACCTCCCCCCGCCCAGCACACACACACAAACAACCCACCCAGCACACACACACACCCACAACAACCACCACCTCCCCCCGCCCAGCACACACACACACAAAACAACCCCCACCTCCCCCCGCCCAGCACACACACACACACACAACCACCACCTCCCCCCGCCCAGCACACACACACAACCACCACCTCCCCCCGCCCAGCACACACACACAAACAACCACCACCTCCCCCCGCCCAGCACACACACACACAAACAACCACCACCTCCCCCCGCCCAGCACACACACACAAACAACCACCACCTCCCCCCGCCCAGCACACACACACAAACAACCACCACCTCCCCCCGCCCAGCACACACACACAAACAACCACCACCTCCCCCCGCCCAGCACACACACACCCACAACCACCACCTCCCCCCGCCCAGCGCACACACACAGACAACAACCACCACCTCCCCCCGCCCAGCGCGCACACACACACAACAACCACCACCTCCCCCCGCCCAGCGCACACACACACACACAACCACCACCTCCCCCCGCCCAGCGCACACACACACAAACAACCACCACCTCCCCCCACCCAGCACACACACACACACAAACAACCACCACCTCCCCCCGCCCAGCACACACACACAGACAACAACCACCACCTCCCCCCGCCCAGCACACACACACAGACAACAACCACCACCTCCCCCCGCCCAGCGCACACACACACACAACAACCACCACCTCCCCCCGCCGAGCGCACACACACACACAAACAACCACCACCTCCCCCCGCCGAGCACACACACACAAACAACCACCACCTCCCCCCGCCCAGCACACACACACCCACCCACAACAACCCACCACCTCCCCCTGCCCAGCACACACACACACACACAACAACCCACCACCTCCCCCCGGCCAGCACACACACACCCACAACAACCCACCACCTCCCCCCGGCCTGCACACACACACACACACACACACAACAACCACCACCTCCCCTCGCCCAGCAGACACACAACCACCACCTCCCCCCACCCAGCAGACACACAGACACAACAACCCACCACCTCCCCCCGCCCAGCACACACACAGACAACCTCCACCTCCACCCGCCCAACACACACACAACCACCACCTCCCCCCAACCAGCAGACACACAGACACAACAACCCACCACCTCCCCCCGGCCAGCACACACACAACCACAAAAACCCACCACCTCCCCCCGCCCAGCACATACACACCCACAACAACCACCACCTCCCCCCGGCCAGCAGACACACCCACAACAACCCACCACCTCCCCCCGCCCAGCACACACACACAACAACACACCACCTCCCCCCGGCCAGCACACACACAACCACAAAAACCCACCACCTCCCCCCGCCCAGCACACACACACACAACCACCACCACCCCCCGCCCAGCACACACACACACAACCACCACCTCCCCCCGCCCAGCACACACACACAACAAACCACCACCTCCCCCTGCCCAGCACACACACACACAACAAGCACCACCTCCCCCCGCCCAGCACACACACACACAACCACCACCTCCCCCCGCCCAGCACACACACACAAACAACCCACCCAGCACACACACACACCCACAACAACCACCACCTCCCCCCGCCCAGCACACACACACACAAAACAACCCCCACCTCCCCCCGCCCAGCACACACACACACACACAACCACCACCTCCCCCCGCCCAGCACACACACACAACCACCACCTCCCCCCGCCCAGCACACACACACAAACAACCACCACCTCCCCCCGCCCAGCACACACACACACAAACAACCACCACCTCCCCCCGCCCAGCACACACACACAAACAACCACCACCTCCCCCCGCCCAGCACACACACACAAACAACCACCACCTCCCCCCGCCCAGCACACACACACAAACAACCACCACCTCCCCCCGCCCAGCACACACACACCCACAACCACCACCTCCCCCCGCCCAGCGCACACACACAGACAACAACCACCACCTCCCCCCGCCCAGCGCGCACACACACACAACAACCACCACCTCCCCCCGCCCAGCGCACACACACACACACAACCACCACCTCCCCCCGCCCAGCGCACACACACACAAACAACCACCACCTCCCCCCACCCAGCACACACACACACACAAACAACCACCACCTCCCCCCGCCCAGCACACACACACAGACAACAACCACCACCTCCCCCCGCCCAGCACACACACACAGACAACAACCACCACCTCCCCCCGCCCAGCGCACACACACACACAACAACCACCACCTCCCCCCGCCGAGCGCACACACACACACAAACAACCACCACCTCCCCCCGCCGAGCACACACACACAAACAACCACCACCTCCCCCCGCCCAGCACACACACACCCACCCACAACAACCCACCACCTCCCCCTGCCCAGCACACACACACACACACAACAACCCACCACCTCCCCCCGGCCAGCACACACACACCCACAACAACCCACCACCTCCCCCCGGCCTGCACACACACACACACACACACACAACAACCACCACCTCCCCTCGCCCAGCAGACACACAACCACCACCTCCCCCCACCCAGCAGACACACAGACACAACAACCCACCACCTCCCCCCGCCCAGCACACACACAGACAACCTCCACCTCCACCCGCCCAACACACACACAACCACCACCTCCCCCCAACCAGCAGACACACAGACACAACAACCCACCACCTCCCCCCGGCCAGCACACACACAACCACAAAAACCCACCACCTCCCCCCGCCCAGCACATACACACCCACAACAACCACCACCTCCCCCCGGCCAGCAGACACACCCACAACAACCCACCACCTCCCCCCGCCCAGCACACACACACAACAACACACCACCTCCCCCCGGCCAGCACACACACAACCACAAAAACCCACCACCTCCCCCCGCCCAGCACACACACACACAACCACCACCACCCCCCGCCCAGCACACACACACACAACCACCACCTCCCCCCGCCCAGCACACACACACACAACAACCCACCACATCCCCCCGCCCAGCACACACACACACAACAACCCACCACATCCCCCCGCCCAGCACACACACCCACAACAACCCACCACATCCCCCCGCCCAGCACACACACCCACAACAACCCACCACCTCCCCCTGCCCAGCACACACACACACAACAACCCACCACATCCCTCCGCCCAGCACACACACCCACAACAACCACCACCTCCCCCCGGCCAGCACACACACACACACAACCACCACCTCCCCCCGGCCAGCAGACACACACCCACAACAACCCACCACCTCACCCCGGCCAGCAGACACACACCCACAACAACCCACCACCTCACCTCGGCCAGCAGACACACACACACACAACCCACCACCTCCCCCAGCACACACACACACACAACCACCACCACCCCCCGCCCAGCACACACACACACAACCACCACCACCCCCCGCCCAGCACACACACACACAAACAACCACCACCTCCCCCCGCCCAGCACACACACACACAACCACCACCACCCCCCGCCCAGCACACACACACACCCACAACAACCACCACCTCCCCCCGCCCAGCACACACACACACAACAACCCACCACCTCCCCTCGCCCAGCAGACACCCACACACAACAAACCACCACCTCACCCCGCCCAGCACACACACACACAACAACCCACCTCCTCCCCTCGCCCAGCAGACACCCACACACAACAAACCACCACCTCACCCCGCCCAGCAGACACCCACACACAACAAACCACCACCTCACCCCGCCCAGCACACACACACACAACAACCCACCACCTCCCCTCGCCCAGCAGACACCCACACACAACAAACCACCACCTCACCCCGCCCAGCACACACACACCCACAACAACCACCACCTCCCCCCGCCCAGCACACACACACCCACAACAACCACCACCTCCCCCCGCCCAGCACACACACCCACAACAGCCACCACCTCCCCTCACCCAGCACACACATCCACAACAACCCACCACCTCCCCCCTGCCAGCGCACACACACACACACACAACAACCCACCACCTCCCCCCGGCCGGCACACACACAACCACAAAAACCCACCACCTCCCCCCGCCCAGCACACACACACACACAACCCACCACTTCCCCTCGCCCAGCACACACACACAAACAACCCACCACGTCCCCTCGCCCAGCACACACACACACACAACCCACCACCTCCCCTCGCCCAGCACACACACACACACAACCCACCACCTCCCCCCGCCCAGCACACACACACACAACCCACCACCTCCCCCCGCCCAGCACACACACAACCCACCACCTCCCCTCGCCCAGCACACACACACACAACCCACCACCTCCCCCCGCCCAGCACACACACACAAACAACCACCTCCCCCCGCCCAGCACACACACACACACAAACAACCACCACCTCCCCCCACCCAGCAGACACACACACACAACCACCACCTCCACCCACCCAGCGCACACACACACACAACAACCACCTCCCACCGCCCAGCACACACACACACAACCACCACCTCCCCCCGCCCAGCACACACACACACAACAACCACCACCTCCCCCCGCCCAGCACACACTCACAAAACAACCACCACCTCCCCCTGCCCAGCACACACACACAAACAACCACCACCTCCCCCCGCCCAGCACACACACACACACAACCACCACCACCTCCCCCGCCCAGCACACACACACACACACTAAACAACCACCACCTCCCCCTGCCCACAACATACACACAACCACCACCTCCCCCCGCCCAGCACACACACACACAACCACCACCTCCCCTCGCCCAGCAGACACACACAAACAACCCACCACGTCCCCTCGCCCAGCACACACACACACACAACCCACCACCTCCCCTCGCCCAGCACACACACACGAACAACCACCACCTCCCCCCGCCCAGCACACACACACACAACCCACCACCTCCCCTCGCCCAGCAGACACACACACACACAACAACCACCACCTCCCCTCGCCCAGCACACACACAACAACCACCACCTCCCCTCGCCCAGCAGACACACACAGACAAACAACCACCACCTCCTCCCGCCCAGCACACACGCACACACACACACAACCCACCACCTCCCCCCGCCCAGCTCACACACACACACAAACAACCACATCCCCCCGCCCAGCACACACACACCCACAACAACCACCACCTCCCCCCATCCAGCACACACACACAACAACCACCACCTCCCCCCGCCCAGCACACACACACACAAACAACCACCACCTCCCCCCGCCCAGCACACACACACACAAACAACCACCACCTCCCCCCGCCCAGCACACACACACACAAACAACCACCTCCCCCCGCCCAGCACACACACACACAAACAACCACCACCTCCCCCCGCCCAGCACACACACACACAAACAACCACCACCTCCCCCCGCCCAGCACACACACACACAAACAACCACCACCTCCCCCCGCCCAGCACACACACACACAAACAACCACCTCCCCTCGCCCTGCACACACACAAACAACACCCACAACCTCCCCCCGGCCAGCGCACACACACACAACAACCCACCACCTCCCCCCGGCACACACACACAACAACCCACCACCTCCCCCCGGCACACACACACACACACACAACAACCCACCACCTCCCCCCGGCACACACACACACAACAACCCACCACCTCCCCCCGGCACACACACACACACACACAACAACCCACCACCTCCCCCCGACACACACACACACACAACAACCCACCACCTCCCCCCGACACACACACACACACAACAACCCACCACCTCCCCCCGACACACACACACACACACACACACACACACACACACACACACACACACACACACACACACACACACACACACACACACACACACACACACACACACACACACAAAACAACCCACCACCTCCCCCAGCCAGCAGGCACACCCACAACAACCCACCACCTCCCCCCGCCCAGCACACGCACCCACATCCACCACCACCTCCCCCCACCCAGCACACACACACCCACAACAGCCACCACCTCCCCTCGCCCAGCAAACACACACCCACAACAAACTACCACCTCCCCCCGCCCAAAACACACACACACACAACCACCACCTACCCCCGCCCAGCACAAACACAAACAACCACATCCCCCCGCCCAGCACACACACACACACACAACAAACCATCAACTCGCTCCACCCAGCACAAACACAAACAACCACCTCCCCCCGCCCAGCACACACAAACAACCACCACCTCCCCCCGCCCAGCACAAACAACCACCTCACCCCGCCCAGCACACACACACAAACAACAACCACCTCCCCCCGCCCAGCACACACACAAACAACCACCACCTCCCCCCGCCCAGCACACACACAACCACCACCTCCCCTCGCCCAGCACACACACAAACAACCACCACCTCCCCTCGCCCAGCACACACACACACAACCCACCACCTTCCCTCGCACAGCACACACACACAACAACCCACCACCTCCCCCCGCCCAGCACACACACAACCCATCACCTCCCCCCGCCCAGCACACACACACACAACCCACCACGTCCCCTCGCCCAGCACACACACACACAACCCACCACCTCCCCCCACCCAGCACACACACACAAACAACCACCACCTCCCCCCACCCAGCACACACACACACAACCCACCACCTCCCCCCACCCAGCACACACACACGCACACACAAACAACCACCACCTCCCCCCACCCAGCAGACACACAGACACAACCACCACCTCCACCCACCCAGCGCACACACACACACACACAACAACCACCTCCCCCCGCCCAGCACACACACACACAACAACCACCACCTCCCCCCGCCCAGCACACACTCACAAAACAA
Organism: Heterodontus francisci; assembly: GCF_036365525.1. Classification (NCBI taxonomy): domain Eukaryota; kingdom Metazoa; phylum Chordata; class Chondrichthyes; order Heterodontiformes; family Heterodontidae; genus Heterodontus; species Heterodontus francisci. Next base: position 114,913 of record NW_027140538.1, read on the forward strand.
CCACCACCTCCCCCTGCCCAGCACACACACACAAAACAACCACCACCTCCCCCTGCCCAGCACACACACACAAACAACCACCACCTCCCCCCGCCCAGCACACGCACACACACAACCACCACCACCTCCCCCGCCCAGCACACACACACACACACTAAACAACCACCACCTCCCCCTGCCCACAACATACACACAACCACCACCTCCCTCCGCCCAGCACACACACACACAACCACCACCTCCCCTCGCCCAGCAGACACACACACACAACAACCACCACCTCCCCTCGCCCAGCACACACAGAACAACCACCACCTCCCCTCGCCCAGCAGACACACACAGACAAACAACCACTACCTCCCCCCGCCCAGCACACACGCACACACACACACAACCCACCACCTCCCCCCGCCCAGCTCACACACACACACACACAACAACCACCTCCCCCCGCCCAGCACACACACACAAACAACCACCACCTCCCCCCACCCAGCACACACACACAAACAACCACCACCTCCCCCCACCCAGCACACACACACACAACAACCACCACCTCCGTCCACCCAGCACACACACACACAACAACCACCACCTCCCCCCACCCAGCACACACACACAACAACCACCACCTCCCCCCGCCCAGCACACACACAAACAACCACAACCTCCCCCCGCCCAGCACACACACACAACAACCACCACCTCCCCCCGCTCAGCACACACACACACAACAACCACCACCTCCCCCCACCCAGCACACACACACAACAACCACCACCTCCCCCCACCCAGCACACACACACACACAACCACCACCTCCCCCCGCCCAGCACACACACAACAACCACCACCTCCCCCCGCCCAGCGCACACACACACACAAACTACCACCACCTCCCCCCGCCCAGCACACACACACACACAACAACCACCTCCCCCCGCCCAGCACACACACACACCACAACTACCACCTCCCCCCGCCCAGCACACACACACAAACTACCACCACCTCCCCCCGCCCAGCACACACACACAACAACCACCACCTCCCCCCGCCCAGCACACACACACAAACAACCACCACCTCCCCCGACCCAGCACCCACACACACAACAAACACCACCTCCCCCCACCCAGCGCCCACACACACAACAACCACCACCTCCCCCCACCCAGCACCGACACACACAACAAACACCACCTCCCCCCACCGAGCACACACACACACAACAACCACCACCTCGCCTCACCCAGCACACACACAAACAACCACCACCTCCCCCCGCCCAGCACACACACACAAACTACCACCACCTCCCCCCACCCAGCACACACTCACACACAACAACCACCTCCCCCCACCCAGCACACACACACACAACAACCACCTCCCCCCACCCAGCACACACACACCCACAACAACCACCTCCCCCCAACCAGCACACACACAAACAACCACCACCTCCCCCCGCCCAGCACACACACACACACAACAACCACCACCTCCCCCCGCCCAGCACACACACAAACAACCACCACCTCCCCCCGCCCAGCACACACACACACACAACAACCACCACCTCCCCCCCGCCCAGCACACACACAAACAACCACCACCTCCCCCCGCCCAGCACACACACAAACAACCACCACCTCCCCCCGCCCAGCACACACACACACAACCACCACCTCCCCCCGCCCAGCACACACACAAACAACCACCACCTCCCCCCGCCCAGCACACACACAACAACCACCACCTCCCCCCGCCCAGCACACACACAACAACCCACCACCTCCCCCCACCCAGCGCGCACACACACAACAACCCACCACCTCCCCCCACCCAGCGCGCACACACACACAAACAACCACCACCTCCCCCCTCCCAGCACACACACACACACACACAACAACCCACCACCTCCCCCCACCCAGCACACACACACCCACAACCACCACCTCCCCCCGCCCAGCACACACTCACACACAAACAACCACCACCTCCCCCCGCCCAGCACACACACACAAACAACCACCACCTTCCCCCGCCCAGCACACACACACAAACAACCACCACCTCCCCCCGCCCAGCACACACACACAAACAACCACCACCTTCCCCCGCCCAGCACACACACACACACACACACAACAACCACCACCTCCCCCAGCCCAGCACACACACACACACTCACAACTACCCACCACCTCCCCTCGCCCAGCAGACACACACGCACAACCACCACCTCCCCCCGCCCAGCACACACACACACACACACACACAACAACCCACCACCTCCCCCCGGCACACACACACACACACACACACAACAACCCACCACCTCCCCCCGGCACACACACACACACACACAACAACCCACCACCTCCCCCCGACCGACACACACACACACACACACACACACAACAACCCACCACCTCCCCCCGACCGACACACACACACACACACACACAACAACACACACACACAACAACACACACACAACCACACACACACACAACCACACACACACACAACCACACACACACACAACCACACACACACACACACACACACACACACACACACACACACACACACACACACACACAAACAACCACCACCTCCCCCCGCCCAGCACACACACACCAACAACCCACCACCTCCCCCCACCCAGCACACACACACACACAACAACCCACCTCCCCCCGCCCAGCACACACACACAAACAACCACCACCTCCCCCCGCCCAGCACACACACAAACAACCACCACCTCCCCCCGCCCAGCAGACACACACAAACAACCACCACCTCCCCTCGCCCAGCACACACACACCCACAACCACCACCTCCCCCCACCCAGCACACACACACCCACAACCACCACCTCCCCCCGCCCAGCACACACACACCAACAACCCACCACCTCCCCCCGCCCAGCACACACACACAACAACCACCACCTCCCCCAGCACACACACACTCACAACAACCACCACCTCCCCCCGCCCAGCACACACACACTCACAACAAACCATCACCTCGCCCCACCCAGCACAAACACAAACCACCACCTCCCCCCGCCCAGCACACACACAGAAACAACCACCACCTCCCCCCGCCCAGCACACACACACACACTCACAACTACCCACCACCTCCCCCCGCCCAGCACACACACACACACAACAACCACCACCTCCCCTCGCCCAGCACACACACACTCACAACAAACACCACCTCCCCCCGCCCAGCACAAACACACACACAACAAACCATCACCTCGCCCCACCCAGCACAAACACAAACCACCACCTCCCCCCGCCCAGCACACACACAGAAACAATCACCACCTCCCCCTGCCCAGCACACACACACACAAACAACCACCACCTCCCCCCGCCCAGCACACACACACACACAAACACCTCCCCCCGCCCAGCACACACACACACACAACAACCACCACCTCCCCCTGCCCAGCACACACACACACACAACCACCACCTCCCCCTGCCCAGCACACACACACACACAACCACCACCTCCCCCTGCCCAGCACACACACACACAAACAACCACCACCTCCCCCTGCCCAGCACACACACATACAACAACCACCACCTCCCCTCGCCCAGCACACACACACACACACACACACAACTACCCACCACCTCCCCTCGCCCAGCAGACACACACAACAACCCACCACCTCCCCCCGCCCAGCACACACACACACAACAACCACCACCTCCCACCGCCCAGCACACACACACACAACAACCACCACCTCCCCCCGCCCAACACACACACACACAACACCCACCACCTCCCCCTGCCCAGCACACACACACACAACAACCCACCACCTCCCCCTGCCCAGCACACACACACACAACCACCACCTCCCCCTGCCCAGCACACACACAAACAACCACCACCTCCCCCCGCCCAGCACACACACACACAACCACCACCTCCCCCCGCCCAGCATACACACACACACACACAACCACCACCTCCCCCCGCCCAGCGCACACACACAGACAAACAACCACCACCTCCCCCTGCCCAGCACACACACACACAACCACCACCTCGCCCCAACCAGCACACACACACACAACAACCACCACCTCCCTCCGCCCAGCACACACACAAACAACCACCACCTCCCCTCGCCCAGCACACACACAAACAACCACCACCTCCCCTCGCCCAGCACACACACAAACAACCACCACCTCCCCCCGCCCAGCACACACACACACACAACAACCACCACCTCCCCTCGCCCAGCACACACACAAACAACCACCACCTCCCCCTGCCCAGCGCACACACACACAACAACCCACCACCTCCCCCTGCCCAGCACACACACACACAACAACCACCACCTCCCCCTGCCCAGCACACACACACACACAACAACCCACCACCTCCCCCTGCCCAGCACACACACACACAAACAACCACCACCTCCCCCCGCCCAGCACACACACAAACAACCACCACCTCCCCTCGCGGAGCACACACACACACAACAACCACCACCTCCCCCTGCCCAGCACACACACACACAACCACCACCTCCCCCCGCCCAGCAGACACACACACAATAACCACCACCTCCCCCCGCCCAGCAGACACACACACAACAACCCACCACCTCCCCCTGCCCAGCACACACACACACAAACAACCACCACCTCCCCCCGCCCAGCGCACACACACACACAAACAACCACCACCTCCCCCTGCCCAGCACACACACACACACAACAACCACCACCTCCCCCCCGCCCAGCACACACACAAACAACCACCACCTCCCCCCGCCCAGCACACACACACACACAACAACCACCACCTCCCCCCGCCCAGCACACACACAAACAACCACCACCTCCCCCCGCCCAGCACACACACACACACAACAACCACCACCTCCCCCCCGCCCAGCACACACACAAACAACCACCACCTCCCCCCGCCCAGCACACACACAAACAACCACCACCTCCCCCCGCCCAGCACACACACACACAACCACCACCTCCCCCCGCCCAGCACACACACAAACAACCACCACCTTCCCCCGCCCAGCACACACACAACAACCACCACCTCCCCCCGCCCAGCACACACACAACAACCCACCACCTCCCCCCACCCAGCGCGCACACACACAACAACCCACCACCTCCCCCCACCCAGCGCGCACACACACAACAACCACCACCTCCCCCCGCCCAGCACACACACACACACAAACAACCACCACCTCCCCCCGCCCAGCACACACACACACACAACAACCCACCACCTCCCCCCACCCAGCACACACACACCCACAACAACCACCACCTCCCCCCGCCCAGCACACACTCACACACAAACAACCACCACCTCCCCCCGCCCAGCACACACACACAAACAACCACCACCTTCCCCCGCCCAGCACACACACACAAACAACCACCACCTCCCCCCGCCCAGCACACACACACAAACAACCACCACCTTCCCCCGCCCAGCACACACACACACACACACACAACAACCACCACCTCCCCCAGCCCAGCACACACACACACACTCACAACTACCCACCACCTCCCCTCGCCCAGCAGACACACACGCACAACCACCACCTCCCCCCGCCCAGCACACACACACACACACACACAACAACCCACCACCTCTCCCCGCCCAGCACACACACCACAACCACCACCTCCCCCTGCCCAGCACACACACACAAACAACCACCACCTCCCCCCGCCCAGCACACACACACACAACAACCACCACCTCCCCCCGCCCAGCACACACACACCCACAACAACCACCTCCCCCCACCCAGCACACACACACCCACAACAACCAACACCTCCCCCCGCCCAGCACACATACACACAACCACCACCTCCCCCCGCCCAGCACACACACACAAACAACCACCACCTCCCCCCGCCCAGCACACACACAAACAACCGCCACCTCCACCCACCCAGCAGACACACAAACCACCACCTCCCCCCGCCCAGCACACACACACACCCACAACAACCACCTCCCCCCACCCAGCACACACACACACACAACAACCAACACCTCCCTCCGCCCAGCACACACACACAAACAACCACCACCTCCCCCCGCCCAGCACACACACACAAACAACCACCACCTCCCCCCGCCCAGCACACACACACCCACAACAACCACCTCCCCCCACCCAGCACTCACACACACACAACAACCAACACCTCCCCTCGCCCAGCACACACACACACACAACAACCAACACTTCCCCCCCGCCCAGCACACACACACAAACAACCAACACCTCCCCCCGCCCAGCACACACACACACAACAACCCACCACCTCCCCCCGCCCAGCACACACACAAACAACCGCCACCTCCACCCACCCAGCAGACACACACAAACAACCACCACCTCCCCCCGCCCAGCACACACACACACACAACAACCACCACCTCCCCCTACCCAGCACACACACACACAACCACCACCTCCCCCTACCCAGCACACACACACAAACAACCACCACCTCCCCCCACCCAGCACACACACACACCCACAACAACCACCTCCCCCCGCCCAGCACACACACAAACAACCACCACCTCCCCTCGCCCAGCACACACACACCCACAACCACCACCACCTCCCCCCGCCCAGCACACACACACACAACAACCCACCACCTCCCCCCACCCAGCACACACACAAACAACCACCACCTCCCACCGCCCAGCACACACACAAACAACCACCACCTCCCCCCGCCCAGCAGGCACACACAAACAACCACCACCTCCCCCCGCCCAGCACACACACACACAACCACCACCTCCCCTCGCCCAGCACAAACACAAACTACCACCACCTCCCCCCGCCCAGCACACACACAAACAACCACCACCTCCCCCCGCCCAGCACACACACAAACTACCACCACCTCCCCCCGCCCAGCACACACACAAACAACCACCACCTCCCCCCGCCCAGCACACACACAAACAACCACCACCTCCCCCCGCCCAGCACACACACAAACAACCACCACCTCCCCCCACCCAGCACACACACACCCACAACCACCACCTCCCCCCGCCCAGCACACACACAAACAACCACCACCTCCCCTCGCCCAGCACACACACACCCACAACCACCACCTCCCCCCGCCCAGCACACACACAAACAACCACCACCTCCCCCCGCCCAGCACACACACAAACAACCACCACCTCCCCCCGCCCAGCACACACACACACAACCACCACCTCCCCCCGCCCAGCACACACACACACAACCACCACCTCCCCCTACCCAGCACACACACACCCACAACCACCACCTCCCCCCGCCCAGCACACACACAAACAACCACCACCTCCCCTCGCCCAGCACACACACACCCACAACCACCACCTCCCCCTACCCAGCACACACACAAACAACCACCACCTCCCCCCGCCCAGCACACACACAAACAACCACCACCTCCCCCCGCCCAGCACACACACACACAAACCACCACCTCCCCCCGCCCAGCACACACACAAACAACCACCTCCCCCTGCCCAGCACACACACCCACAACCACCACCTCCCCCCGCCCAGCACACACACAAACAACCACCACCTCCCCCCGCCCAGCACACACACACCAACAACCCACCACCTCCCCCCGCCCAGCACACACACACACACAACAACCCACCTCCCCCCGCCCAGCACACACACACAAACAACCACCACCTCCCCCCGCCCAGCACACACACAAACAACCACCACCTCCCCCCGCCCAGCAGACACACACAAACAACCACCACCTCCCCTCGCCCAGCACACACACACCCACAACCACCACCTCCCCCCACCCAGCACACACACACCCACAACCACCACCTCCCCCCGCCCAGCACACACACACCAACAACCCACCACCTCCCCCCGCCCAGCACACACACACAACAACCACCACCTCCCCCAGCACACACACACTCACAACAACCACCACCTCCCCCCGCCCAGCACACACACACTCACAACAAACCATCACCTCGCCCCACCCAGCACAAACACAAACCACCACCTCCCCCCGCCCAGCACACACACAGAAACAACCACCACCTCCCCCCGCCCAGCACACACACACAACTACCCACCACCTCCCCCCGCCCAGCACACACACACACACAACAACCACCACCTCCCCTCGCCCAGCACACACACACTCACAACAAACCATCACCTCGCCCCACCCAGCACAAACACAAACCACCACCTCCCCCCGCCCAGCACACACACAGAAACAACCACCACCTCCCCCCGCCCAGCACACACACACAACTACCCACCACCTCCCCCCGCCCAGCACACACACACACACAACAACCACCACCTCCCCTCGCCCAGCACACACACACTCACAACAAACACCACCTCCCCCCGCCCAGCACAAACACACACACAACAAACCATCACCTCGCCCCACCCAGCACAAACACAAACCACCACCTCCCCCCGCCCAGCACACACACAGAAACAATCACCACCTCCCCACGCCCAGCACACACACAGAAACAACCACCACCTCCCCCGCCCAGCACACACACACACACTCACAAATACCCACCAACTCCCCTCGCCCAGCACACACACACACACTCACAACTACCCACCACCTCCCCCCACCCAGCACACACACAGAAACAACCCACCACCTCCCCCCGCCCAGCACACACACACACACTCACAACTACCCACCACCTCCCCCCGCCCAGCACACACACAGAAACAACCCACCACCTCCCCCCGCCCAGCACACACACAGAAACAACCCACCACCTCCCCACGCCCAGCACACACACAGAAACAACCACCACCTCCCCCGCCCAGCACACACACACACACTCACAACTACCCACCAACTCCCCTCGCCCAGCACACACACACACACACTCACAACTACCCACCACCTCCCCCCACCCAGCACACACACAGAAACAACCCACCACCTCCCCCCGCCCAGCACACACACACACACTCACAACTACCCACCACCTCCCCCCGCCCAGCACACACACAGAAACAACCCACCACCTCCCCCCGCCCAGCACACACACAGAAACAACCCACCACCTCCCCCCGCCCAGCACACACACACCCACAACAACCACCTCCCCCCACCCAGCACACACAAACAACCACCACCTCCCCCCGCCCAGCGCACACACACACCACAACAACCACCTCCCCCCCACCCAGCACACACAAACAACCACCACCTCCCCCCACCCAGCACACACACACACAACAACCACCTCCCCCCCGCCCAGCACACACACACAACCACCACCTCCCCCCGCCCAGCACACACACACCCACACACAAGAACCACCACCTCCCCCCGCCCAGCACACACACACACACAACAATCACCACCTCCCCTCGCCCAGCACACACACACTCACAACAAACACCACCTCCCCCCGCCCAGCACAAACACACACACAACAAACCATCACCTCGCCCCACCCAGCACAAACACAAACCACCACCTCCCCCCGCCCAGCACACACACAGAAACAATCACCACCTCCCCACGCCCAGCACACACACAGAAACAACCACCACCTCCCCCGCCCAGCACACACACACACACTCACAACTACCCACCAACTCCCCTCGCCCAGCACACACACACACACTCACAACTACCCACCACCTCCCCCCGCCCAGCACACACACAGAAACAACCCACCACCTCCCCCCGCCCAGCACACACACACACACTCACAACTACCCACCACCTCCCCCCGCCCAGCACACACACAGAAACAACACACCACCTCCCCCCGCCCAGCACACACACAGAAACAACCCACCACCTCCCCCCGCCCAGCACACACACACCCACAACAACCACCTCCCCCCACCCAGCACACACAAACAACCACCACCTCCCCCCGCCCAGCGCACACACACACCACAACAACCACCTCCCCCCCACCCAGCACACACAAACAACCACCACCTCCCCCCACCCAGCACACACACACACAACAACAACCACCTCCCCCCCGCCCAGCACACACACACAACCACCACCTCCCCCCGCCCAGCACACACACACCCACACACAAGAACCACCACCTCCCCCCGCCCAGCACACACACACAACAATCACCACCTCCCCCCGCCCAGCACACACACAGAAACAACCATCACCTCCCCCCGCCCAGCACACACACACACGCAACAACCACCACCTCCCCCCGCCCAGCACACACACAGAAACAACCACCACCTCCCCCCGCCCAGCACAAACACACACACAACAAACCATCACCTCGCCCCACCCAGCACAAACACAAACCACCACCTCCCCCCGCCCAGCACACACACAGAAACAATCACCACCTCCCCCGCCCAGCACACACACAGAAACAATCCACCACCTCCCCCCGCCCAGCACACACACACACACACTCACAACTACCCACCACCTCCCCCCGCCCAGCACACACACAGAAACAACCCACCACCTCCCCCCGCCCAGCACACAAACACACACTCACAACTACCCACCAACTCCCCTCGCCCAGCAGACACACACGCACAACCACCACCTCCCCCCGCCCAGCACACACACAAACAGCCCACCACCTCCGCCCACCCAGCACACACACCACAACCACCACCTCCCCCTGCCCAGCGCCCACACACACACAACCACCACCTCCCCCCGCCCAGCACACACACACACAAAAACCAACACCTCCCCCCGCCCAGCACACACACACAAACAACCCACCACCTCCCCCCGCCCAGCACACACACACAACAACCACCACCTCCCCCCGCCCAGCACACACACACAAACAACCACCACCTCCCCCCGCCCAGCACACACACACACAACAACCCACCACCTCCCCCCGCCCAGCACACACACAAACAACCACCACCTCCCCCCGCCCAGCAGACACACACAAACAACCATCACCTCCCCCCGCCCAGCACACACACACACAACCACCACCTCCCCCCGCCCAGCACACACACACACAAACAACCACCACCTCCCCTCGCCCAGCAGACACACACACCCACAACCATCACCTCCCCCCGCCCAGCACACACACAAACAACCACCACCTCCCCCCGCCCAGCACACACACACACACACACACAACAACCACCACCTCCCCCCGCCCAGCACACACACAAACAACCACCACCTCCCCCCGCCCAGCACACACAGAACTACCCACCACCTCCCCTCGTCCAGCAGACACACAAACAACCACCACCTCCACCCACCCAGCAGACACACACAAACAACCACCACCTCCCCCCACCCAGCACCCACACACACAACAACCACCACCTCCCCCCACCCAGCACACACACAACAACCACCTCCCCCCGCCCAGCACACACAAACAACCACCACCTCCCCCTGCCCAGCGTGCACACACACACAACAACCACCACCTCACCCCACCCAGCACCCACACACGCAACAACCACCACCTCCCCCCGCCCAGCACACTCACACAACAACCACCACCTCCCCCCACCCAGCACACACACACAACAACCACCACCTCCCCCCACCCAGCACACACACACAAACAACCACCACCTCCCCCCGCCCAGCACACACACACACACACACAAACAACCACCACCCCCCACCCAGCACGCACACAAACAACCACCACCTCCCCCCACCCAGCACACACACACAAACAACCACCACCTCCCCCCGCCCAGCACACACACACACACACACACAAACAACCACCACCTCCCCCCACCCAGCACGCACACAAACAACCACCACCTCCCCCCACCCAGCACGCACACAAACAACCACCACCACCTCCCCCCGCCCAGCACACACACACACACACACACAAACAACCACCACCTCCCCCCACCCAGCACACACTCACACAACAACCACCACCTCCCCCCACCCAGCACACACTCACACAACAACCACCACCTCCCCCCACCCAGCACACACTCACACAACAACCACCACCTCCCCCCACCCAGCACACACACTCACACAACAACCACCACCTCCCCCCACCCAGCACACACTCACACAACAACCACCACCTCCCCCCACCCAGCACACACACACACAACAACCACCACCTCCCCCCACCCAGCACACACTCACACAACAACCACCACCTCCCCCCACCCAGCACACACACACACACAACCACCACCTCCCCCCACCCAGCACACACTCACACAACAACCACCACCTCCCCCCACCCAGCACACACACACACAACAACCACCACCTCCCCCCACCCAGCACACACACACACACACAACAACCACCACCTCCCCCCACCCAGCACACACACACACAACAACCACCACCTCCCCCCACCCAGCACACACACAACAACCACCACCTCCCCCCACCCAGCACACACATACACAACCACCACCTCCCCCCACCCAGCACACACACACAAACTACCACCACCTCCCCCCGCCCAGCACACACTCACACAACAACCAACACCTCCCCCCACCCAGCACACACACACAACAACCACCTCCCCCCCGCCCAGCACACACACACAACAACCACCACCTCCCCCCACCCAGCACACACACACACACCAACCACCACCTCCCCCCACCCAGCACACACACACACACAACAACCAACACCTCCCTCCGCCCAGCACACACACACAAACAACCACCACCTCCCCCCACCCAGCACGCACACACTCACAACAACCACCTCCCCCCGCCCAGCGCACACACACACCCACAACAACCACCTCCCCCCACCCAGCACACACACACACACAACAACCAACACCTCCCTCCGCCCAGCACACACACACAAACAACCACCACCTCCCCCCGCCCAGCACACACACACAAACAACCACCACCTCCCCCCGCCCAGCACACACACACCCACAACAACCACCATCTCCCCCCGCCCAGCACACACACACACAACAACCACCACCTCCCCCCACCCAGCACACACAACACCAACCACCTCCCCCCGCCCAGCACACACACAAACAACCACCACCTCCCCCCGTCCAGCACACACAACACCAACCACCTCCCCCCCACCCAGCACACACAAACAACCACCACCTCCCCCCACCCAGCACACACACAACAACCACCACCTCCCCCCCACCCAGCACACACAAACAACCACCACCTCCCCCCACCCAGCACACACACAACAACCACCACCTCCCCCCACCCAGCACACACATACACAACCACCACCTCCCCCCACCCAGCACACACACACAAACTACCACCACCTCCCCCCGCCCAGCACACACTCACACAACAACCAACACCTCCCCCCACCCAGCACACACACACAACAACCACCTCCCCCCCGCCCAGCACACACACACAACAACCACCACCTCCCCCCACCCAGCACACACACACACACCAACCACCACCTCCCCCCACCCAGCACACACACACACACAACAACCAACACCTCCCTCCGCCCAGCACACACACACAAACAACCACCACCTCCCCCCACCCAGCACGCACACACTCACAACAACCACCTCCCCCCGCCCAGCGCACACACACACCCACAACAACCACCTCCCCCCACCCAGCACACACACACACACAACAACCAACACCTCCCTCCGCCCAGCACACACACACAAACAACCACCACCTCCCCCCGCCCAGCACACACACACACACACAAACAACCACCACCTCCCCCCGCCCAGCACACACACAAACAAGCAACCACCACCTCCCCCCGCCCAGCACACACACACAACCACCACCTCCCCCCGCCCAGCACACACACACACACAAACAACCCACCACCTCCCTCTGCCCAGCACACACACACTCACAACAACCACCACCTCCCCCCGCCCAGCACACACACACTCACAACAACCACCACCTCCCCCCGCCCAGCACACACACACACACACAAACAACCCACCACCTCCCTCTGCCCAGCACACACACACAACAACCCACCACCTCCCCCCACCCAGCACACACACACACACAACAAACACCACCTCCCCCCACCCAGCACACACACACACACAAACAACCACCACCTCCCCCCGCCCAGCACAAACACACACACAACAAACCATCACCTCGCCCCACCCAGCACAAACACAAACCACCACCTCCCCCCGCCCAGCACACACACACACACAAACAACCCACCACCTCCCTCTGCCCAGCACACACACACTCACAACAACCACCACCTCCCCCCGCCCAGCACACACACACTCACAACAACCACCACCTCCCCCCGCCCAGCACACACACACACACAAACAACCCACCACCTCCCCCCGCCCAGCACAAACACACACACAACAAACCATCACCTCGCCCCACCCAGCACAAACACAAACCACCACCTCCCCCCGCCCAGCGCACACACACAAACAACCACCACCTCCCCTCGCCCAGCACACACACACACAACAACCACCTCCCCCCGCCCAGCACACACACACAAAACAACCACCACCTCCCCCCACCCAGCACACACACACACAACAACCACCTCCCCCCGCCCAGCACACACACACAAAACAACCACCACCTCCCCCCGCCCAGCACACACACACACACACAACCCACCACCTCCCCCCGCCCAGCACACACACACACACAACAACCAACACCTCCCCTCGCCCAGCACACACACCCACAACCACAACCTACCCCCGCCCAGCACACACACACACACAACAACCACCACCTCCCCCCACCCAGCACACACACACAACAACCTCCACCTCCCCCCGCCCAGCACACAAACAACCACCACCTCCCCCCACCCAGCACACACACACCCACAACAACCACATCCCCCCACCCAGCACACACACACACACAACAACCACCTCCCCCCCGCCCAGCACACACAAACAACCACCACCTCCCCCCGCCCAGCACACACACACACAACAACCACCTCACCCCCGCCCAGCACACACACACAACAACCACCTCCCCCCGCCCAGCACACACACACACACAACAACCACCTACCCCCCGCCCAGCACACACACACAAACAACCACCACCTCCCCTCGCCCAGCACACACAAACAACCACCACCTCCCCCCGCCCAGCACACACACACAAACGACCACCACCTCCCCCCGCCCAGCACAAACACAAACCAACACCTCCCCCCGCCCAGCACACACACACAAAACAACCACCACCTCCCCCCGCCCAGCAGACACACACAAACAACCACCACCTCCCCCCACCCAGCACACACACACAAAACAACCACCACCTCCCCCCGCCCAGCAGACACACACAAACAATCACCACCTCCCCTCGCCCAGCACACACACACACAACAACCACCACCTCCCCCCGCCCAGCACACACACACAAAACAACCACCACCTCCCCCCGCCCAGCAGACACACACAAACAACCACCACCTCCCCCCACCCAGCACACACACACAAAACAACCACCACCTCCCCCCGCCCAGCACACACACACAAAACAACCACCACCTCCCCCCGCCCAGCAGACACACACACAACAACCACCACCTCCCTCCGCCCAGC
Source organism: Heterodontus francisci (assembly GCF_036365525.1). Lineage (NCBI taxonomy): Eukaryota > Metazoa > Chordata > Chondrichthyes > Heterodontiformes > Heterodontidae > Heterodontus > Heterodontus francisci. Next base: position 130,603 of record NW_027140538.1, read on the forward strand.
ACACACACACACCAACAACCACCACCTCCCCCGGCCCAGCACACACACACACACAACAACCACCACCTCCCCCAACCCAGCACACACACACAACAACCACCACCTCATCCCGCCCAGCACACACACACAACAACCACCACCTCCCCTCGCCCAGCACACACACACACACAACAACCACCACCTCCCCCCGCCCAGCACACACACACACAACAACCACCACCTCCCCCCGCCCAGCACACACACACACAACCACCACCTCCCCCCACCCAGCACACACACACACACAACCACCACCTCCCCCCGCCCAGCACACACACACACACAACAACCGCCACCTCCCCCCGCCCAGCACACACACAGAAACAACCACCACCTCCCCACGCCCAGCACACACACACACACGCACACAACAAACCATCACCTCGCCCCACCCAGCACAACACAAACAACCACCTCCCCCCGCCCAGCACACACACACAAACCACCACCTCCCCTCGCCCAGCACACACACACACAACCACCACCTCCCCCCGCCCAGCACACACACACAAACAACCACCACCTCCCCTCGCCCAGCACACACACACAAACAACCACCACCTCCCCCCACCCAGCACGCACACACACACAACCACCACCTCCCCCCGCCCAGCACACACACACACACAACCACCACCTCCCCCCGCCCAGCACACACACACACAACAGCCACCACCTCCCCTCGCCCAGCACACACACACACAACAACCCACCACCTCCCCCCGCCCAGCACACACCCACAACCACAACCTCCCCCAGCCCAGCACACACACACAGACAAACAACCACCACCTCCCCCCACCCAGCACCCACACACATAACAACCACCACCTCCCCCCACCCAGCACACACACACACAAACAACCACCACCTCCCCCCACCCAGCACCCACACACATAACAACCACCACCTCCCCCCGCCGAGCAAACCACACGACCACACACAAGAACCACCACCTCCCCTCGCCCAGCACACCCACACAACCACCACCTCCCCCCACCCATCACACACACACCCACACACAACAACCACCACCTCCCCTCGCCCAGCACACACACACCCACAACAACCCACCACCTCCCCCCGGCCAGCACACACACACACACAACAACCACCACCTCCTCCCGGCCAGCACACACACACCCACAATAACCCACCACCTCCCCCCGGCCAGCACACACACAACCACAAAAACCCACCACATCCCCCCGGCCAGCACACACACAACCACAAAAACCCACCACCTCACCCCGGCCAGCAGACACACCCACAACAACCCACCACCTCCCCCCGCCCAGCACACGCACCCACATCCGCCACCACCTCCCTCCGACCAGCACACACACACCCACAACAACCACCACCTCCCCCCGCCCAGCACACACACACACACACACACACACACACACAACAGCCACCACCTCCCCCCGGCCAGCACACACACAAACAACCACCACCTCCCCCCGCCCAGCACACACACACTCACAACAACCACCACCTCCCCCCGCCCAGCACACACACACACACAAACAACCCACCACCTCCCTCTGCCCAGCACACACACACAACAACCCACCACCTCCCCCCACCCAGCACACACACACACACAACAAACACCACCTCCCCCCACCCAGCACACACACACACACAAACAACCACCACCTCCCCCCGCCCAGCGCAAACACACACACAACAAACCATCACCTCGCCCCACCCAGCACAAACACAAACCACCACCTCCCCCCGCCCAGCGCACACACACAAACAACCACCACCTCCCCTCGCCCAGCACACACACACAAAACAACCACCACCTCCCCCCACCCAGCACACACACACAAAACAACCACCACCTCCCCCCACCCAGCACACACACACACACAACAACCACCTCCCCCCGCCCAGCACACACACACAAAACAACCACCACCTCCCCCCGCCCAGCACACACACACACACACAACCCACCACCTCCCCCCGCCCAGCACACACACACACAACAACCAACACCTCCCCTCGCCCAGCACACACACCCACAACCTACCCCCGCCCAGCACACACACACACACAACAACCACCACCTCCCCCCACCCAGCACACACACACAACAACCTCCACCTCCCCCCGCCCAGCACACACAAACAACCACCACCTCCCCCCACCCAGCACACACACACACACAACAACCACCTCCCACCCGCCCAGCACACACACACAAAACAACCACCACCTCCCCCCGCCCAGCACACACACACACACACAACCCACCACCTCCCCCCGCCCAGCACACACACACACACAACAACCAACACCTCCCCTCGCCCAGCACACACACCCACAACCACAACCTACCCCCGCCCAGCACACACACACACACAACAACCACCACCTCCCCCCACCCAGCACACACACACAACAACCTCCACCTCCCCCCGCCCAGCACACAAACAACCACCACCTCCCCCCACCCAGCACACACACACCCACAACAACCACATCCCCCCACCCAGCACACACACACACACAACAACCACCTCCCCCCCGCCCAGCACACACAAACAACCACCACCTCCCCCCGCCCAGCACACACACACACAACAACCACCTCACCCCCGCCCAGCACACACACACAACAACCACCTCCCCCCGCCCAGCACACACACACACACAACAACCACCTACCCCCCGCCCAGCACACACACACAAACAACCACCACCTCCCCTCGCCCAGCACACACAAACAACCACCACCTCCCCCCGCCCAGCACACACACACAAACGACCACCACCTCCCCCCGCCCAGCACAAACACAAACCAACACCTCCCCCCGCCCAGCACACACACACAAAACAACCACCACCTCCCCCCGCCCAGCAGACACACACAAACAACCACCACCTCCCCCCACCCAGCACACACACACAAAACAACCACCACCTCCCCCCGCCCAGCAGACACACACAAACAATCACCACCTCCCCTCGCCCAGCACACACACACACAACAACCACCACCTCCCCCCGCCCAGCACACACACACAAAACAACCACCACCTCCCCCCGCCCAGCAGACACACACAAACAACCACCACCTCCCCCCACCCAGCACACACACACAAAACAACCACCACCTCCCCCCGCCCAGCACACACACACAAAACAACCACCACCTCCCCCCGCCCAGCAGACACACACACAACAACCACCACCTCCCTCCGCCCAGCACACACACACACCAACAACCACCACCTCCCCCGGCCCAGCACACACACACACACAACAACCACCACCTCCCCCAACCCAGCACACACACACAACAACCACCACCTCATCCCGCCCAGCACACACACACAACAACCACCACCTCCCCTCGCCCAGCACACACACACACACAACAACCACCACCTCCCCCCGCCCAGCACACACACACACAACAACCACCACCTCCCCCCGCCCAGCACACACACACACAACCACCACCTCCCCCCACCCAGCACACACACACACACAACCACCACCTCCCCCCGCCCAGCACACACACACACACAACAACCGCCACCTCCCCCCGCCCAGCACACACACAGAAACAACCACCACCTCCCCACGCCCAGCACACACACACACACGCACACAACAAACCATCACCTCGCCCCACCCAGCACAACACAAACAACCACCTCCCCCCGCCCAGCACACACACACAAACCACCACCTCCCCTCGCCCAGCACACACACACACAACCACCACCTCCCCCCGCCCAGCACACACACACAAACAACCACCACCTCCCCTCGCCCAGCACACACACACAAACAACCACCACCTCCCCCCACCCAGCACGCACACACACACAACCACCACCTCCCCCCGCCCAGCACACACACACACACAACCACCACCTCCCCCCGCCCAGCACACACACACACAACAGCCACCACCTCCCCTCGCCCAGCACACACACACACAACAACCCACCACCTCCCCCCGCCCAGCACACACCCACAACCACAACCTCCCCCAGCCCAGCACACACACACAGACAAACAACCACCACCTCCCCCCACCCAGCACCCACACACATAACAACCACCACCTCCCCCCACCCAGCACCCACACACACAAACAACCACCACCTCCCCCCACCCAGCACCCACACACATAACAACCACCACCTCCCCCCGCCGAGCAAACCACACGACCACACACAAGAACCACCACCTCCCCTCGCCCAGCACACCCACACAACCACCACCTCCCCCCACCCATCACACACACACCCACACACAACAACCACCACCTCCCCTCGCCCAGCACACACACACCCACAACAACCCACCACCTCCCCCCGGCCAGCACACACACACACACAACAACCACCACCTCCTCCCGGCCAGCACACACACACCCACAATAACCCACCACCTCCCCCCGGCCAGCACACACACAACCACAAAAACCCACCACATCCCCCCGGCCAGCACACACACAACCACAAAAACCCACCACCTCACCCCGGCCAGCAGACACACCCACAACAACCCACCACCTCCCCCCGCCCAGCACACGCACCCACATCCGCCACCACCTCCCTCCGACCAGCACACACACACCCACAACAACCACCACCTCCCCCCGCCCAGCACACACACACACACACACACACACACACACAACAGCCACCACCTCCCCCCGGCCAGCACACACACAAACAACCACCACCTCCCCCCGCCCAGCACACACACACTCACAACAACCACCACCTCCCCCCGCCCAGCACACACACACACACAAACAACCCACCACCTCCCTCTGCCCAGCACACACACACAACAACCCACCACCTCCCCCCACCCAGCACACACACACACACAACAAACACCACCTCCCCCCACCCAGCACACACACACACACAAACAACCACCACCTCCCCCCGCCCAGCGCAAACACACACACAACAAACCATCACCTCGCCCCACCCAGCACAAACACAAACCACCACCTCCCCCCGCCCAGCGCACACACACAAACAACCACCACCTCCCCTCGCCCAGCACACACACACAAAACAACCACCACCTCCCCCCACCCAGCACACACACACAAAACAACCACCACCTCCCCCCACCCAGCACACACACACACACAACAACCACCTCCCCCCGCCCAGCACACACACACAAAACAACCACCACCTCCCCCCGCCCAGCACACACACACACACACAACCCACCACCTCCCCCCGCCCAGCACACACACACACAACAACCAACACCTCCCCTCGCCCAGCACACACACCCACAACCTACCCCCGCCCAGCACACACACACACACAACAACCACCACCTCCCCCCACCCAGCACACACACACAACAACCTCCACCTCCCCCCGCCCAGCACACACAAACAACCACCACCTCCCCCCACCCAGCACACACACACACACAACAACCACCTCCCACCCGCCCAGCACACACAAACAACCACCACCTCCCCCCGCCCAGCACACACACACACACAACAACCACCTACCCCCCGCCCAGCACACACACACAAACAACCACCACCTCCCCTCGCCCAGCACACACAAACAACCACCACCTCCCCCCGCCCAGCACACACACACAAACGACCACCACCTCCCCCCGCCCAGCACAAACACAAACCAACACCTCCCCCTGCCCAGCACACACACAGAAACAATCACCACCTCCCCTCGCCCAGCACACACACAACAACCACCACCTCCCTCCGCCCAGCACACACACACAAAACAACCACCACCTCCCCCCGCCCAGCAGACACACACAAACAACCACCACCACCCCCCGCCCAGCACACACACACACGAACAACCACCACCTCCCCCGGCCCAGCACACACACACACACAACCACCACCACCCCCCGCCCAGCACACACACACAAACAACCCACCACCTCCCCCCGCCCAGCACACACACACAACAACCACCACCTCCCCCAGCAGACACACACTCACAACAACCACCACCTCCCCCCGCCCAGCACACACACACAACAACAACCTCCCCCCGCCCAGCACACACACACAACAACAACCTCCCCCCGCCCAGCACACACACACACAAACAACCCACCACCTCCCCCCACCCAGCACACACACACAACAACAACCTCCCCCCGCCCAGCACACACACACAACAACAACCTCCCCCCGCCCAGCACACACACACAACAAACCATCACCTCGCCCCACCCAGCACAAACACAAACCACCACCTCCCCCCGCCCAGCACACACACACAAACAACCACCACCTCCCCTCACCCAGCACACACACACAAACAACAAACCATCACCTCGCCCCACCCAGCACACACACACACAACCACCTCCCCCCGCCCAGCACACACACACACAAACAACCACCACCTCCCCTCGCCCAGCACCCACACACAAACAACCACCACCTCCCCTCGCCCAGCACACACACACACAACCCATTACCTCCGCCCGCCCAGCACACACACACGCAACAACCACCACCTCCCCTCGCCCAGCACACACACAAACAACCACCACCTCCCCCCGCCCAGCACACACACAAACAACCACCACCTCCCCCCACCCAGCACACACACAAACAACAACCACCACCTCCCCCCGCCCAGCACCCACACACACAACAACCACCACCTCCCCCCGCCAGCACACACACACCCACAACAACCACCACCTCCCCCCGCCCAGCACACACACCCACAACAACCACCACCTCCCCCCACCCAGCACACACACACACACAACCACCACCTCCCCCCACCCAGCACACACTCACACAACAACCACCACCTCCCCCCACCCAGCACACACACACCCACAACAACCACCACCTCCCCCCACCCAGCACACACACACACACAACCACCACCTCCCCTCGCCCAACACACACACACACAACCACCACCTCCCCTCGCCCAACACACACACACACAACAACCACCACCTCCCCCCACCCAGCACACACACACACACAACAACCACCACCTCCCCCCACCCAGCACACACAAACACAAACAACCACCTCCCCCCACCCAGCACACACACACAACAACCACCACCTCCCCCCACCCAGCACACACACACACACAACCACCACCTCCCCTCGCCCAACACACACACACACAACAACCACCACCTCCCCCCACCCAGCACACACTCACACAACAACCACCACCTCCCCCCACCCAGCACACACTCACACAACAACCACCACCTCCCCCCACCCAGCACACACACACACAACAACCACCACCTCCCCCCACCCAGCACACACACAAACAACCACCACCTCCCCCCACCCAGCACACACACACCCACAACCACCACCTCCCCCCACCCAGCACACACACAAACAACCACCACCTCCCCCCACCCAGCACACACACACACAACAACCACCACCTCACCCCACCCAGCACACACACAACAACCACCACCTCCCCCCACCCAGCACACACACACCCACAACAACCACCACCTCCCCCCACCCAGCACACACACACACAACAACCACCACCTCCCCCCACCCAGCACACACTCACACAACAACCACCACCTCCCCCCACCCAGCACACACTCACACAACCACCACCACCTCCCCCCACCCAGCACACACACAAACAACCACCACCTCCCCCCACCCAGCACACACACACACACAACAACCACCACCTCCCCCCACCCAGCACACACACACACAACAACCACCACCTCCCCCCACCCAGCACACACTCACACAACAACCACCACCTCCCCCCACCCAGCACACACACACACAACAACCACCACCTCCCCCCACCCAGCACACACTCACACAACCACCACCACCTCCCCCCACCCAGCACACACTCACACAACCACCACCACCTCCCCCCACCCAGCACACACTCACACAACAACCACCACCTCCCCCCACCCAGCACACACACACACACAACAACCACCACCTCCCCCCACCCAGCACACACTCACACAACAACCACCACCTCCCCCCACCCAGCACACACTCACACAACAACCACCACCTCCCCCCACCCAGCACACACACACACACAACAACCACCACCTCCCCCCACCCAGCACACACACACACACAACAACCACCACCTCCCCCCACCCAGCACACACTCACACAACAACCACCACCTCCCCCCACCCAGCACACACTCACACAACAACCACCACCTCCCCCCACCCAGCACACACTCACACAACAACCACCACCTCCCCCCACCCAGCACACACACACACACAACAACCACCACCTCCCCCCACCCAGCACACACACAAACAACAACCACCACCTCCCCCCACCCAGCACACACACACACACAAACAACCACCACCTCCCCCCACCCAGCACACACACACACAACAACCACCACCTCCCCCCACCCAGCACACACTCACACAACAACCACCACCTCCCCCCACCCAGCACACACACACACAACCACCACCACCTCCCCCCACCCAGCACACACTCACACAACAACCACCACCTCCCCCCACCCAGCACACACACACACACAACAACCACCACCTCCCCCCACCCAGCACACACACACACACAAACAACCACCACCTCCCCCCACCCAGCACACACACACAACAACCACCACCTCCCCCCACCCAGCACACACACACACAACCACCACCTCCCCCCACCCAGCACACACACAAACAACCACCACCTCCCCCCACCCAGCACACACACACACAACCACCACCTCCCCCCACCCAGCACACACACAACAACCACCACCTCCCCCCACCCAGCACACACACACACAACCACCACCTCCCCCCACCCAGCACACACACAAACAACCACCACCTCCCCCCGCCCAGCACCCACACACACACAACAACCACCACCTCCCCCCGCCCAGCACACACTTACACACAACAACCACCTCCCCCCGCCCAGCACACACACACAGACAACAATCACCACCTCCCCCCACCCAGCACACACACAACAACCACCACCTCCCCCCACCCAGCACACACACACACAACAACCACCACCTCCCCCCACCCAGCACACACACAAACAACAACCACCACCTCCCCCCACCCAGCACACACACACACACAAACAACCACCACCTCCCCCCACCCAGCACACACACACACAACCACCACCACCTCCCCCCACCCAGCACACACTCACACAACAACCACCACCTCCCCCCACCCAGCACACACTCACACAACAACCACCACCTCCCCCCACCCAGCACACACTCACACAACAACCACCACCTCCCCCCACCCAGCACACACACACACAACAACCACCACCTCCCCCCACCCAGCACACACACACACACAAACAACCACCACCTCCCCCCACCCAGCACACACACACAACAACCACCACCTCCCCCCACCCAGCACACACACACACAACCACCACCTCCCCCCACCCAGCACACACACAAACAACCACCACCTCCCCCCACCCAGCACACACACACACAACCACCACCTCCCCCCACCCAGCACACACACAACAACCACCACCTCCCCCCACCCAGCACACACACACACAACCACCACCTCCCCCCACCCAGCACACACACAAACAACCACCACCTCCCCCCGCCCAGCACCCACACACACACAACAACCACCACCTCCCCCCGCCCAGCACACACTTACACACAACAACCACCTCCCCCCGCCCAGCACACACACACAGACAACAATCACCACCTCCCCCCACCCAGCACACACACAACAACCACCACCTCCCCCCACCCAGCACACACACACAAAACAACCACCACCTCCCCCCGCCCAGCACACACACACACAAAAACCACCACCTCCCCCCACCCAGCACACACACACACAACAACCACCACCTCCCCCCACCCAGCACACACCCACAACCACAACCTCCCCCCGCCCAGCACCCACACACACACAACAAGCACCACCTCCCCCCGCCCAGCACCCACACACACACAACAACCACCACCTCCCCCCGCCCAGCACACACTTACACACAACAACCACCTCCCCCCGCCCAGCACACACACACAGACAACAATCACCACCTCCCCCCACCCAGCACACACACACACAACCACCACCTCCCCCCACCCAGCACACACACAAACAACCACCACCTCCCCCCACCCAGCACACACACACACAACCACCACCTCCCCCCACCCAGCACACACACAACAACCACCACCTCCCCCCACCCAGCACACACACACACAACCACCACCTCCCCCCACCCAGCACACACACAAACAACCACCACCTCCCCCCGCCCAGCACCCACACACACACAACAACCACCACCTCCCCCCGCCCAGCACACACTTACACACAACAACCACCTCCCCCCGCCCAGCACACACACACAGACAACAATCACCACCTCCCCCCACCCAGCACACACACAACAACCACCACCTCCCCCCACCCAGCACACACACACAAAACAACCACCACCTCCCCCCGCCCAGCACACACACACACAAAAACCACCACCTCCCCCCACCCAGCACACACACACACAACAACCACCACCTCCCCCCACCCAGCACACACCCACAACCACAACCTCCCCCCGCCCAGCACCCACACACACACAACAACCACCACCTCCCCCCGCCCAGCACCCACACACACACAACAACCACCACCTCCCCCCGCCCAGCACACACTTACACACAACAACCACCTCCCCCCGCCCAGCACACACACACAGACAACAATCACCACCTCCCCCCACCCAGCACACACACAACAACCACCACCTCCCCCCACCCAGCACACACACACAAAACAACCACCACCTCCCCCCGCCCAGCACACACACACACAACAACCACCACCTCCCCCCACCCAGCACACACACACACAACAACCACCACCTCCCCCCACCCAGCACACACCCACAACCACAACCTCCCCCCGCCCAGCACACACACACACAACAACCACCTCCCCCCACCCAGCACACACCCACAACCACAACCTCCCCCAGCCCAGCACACACACAACAACCACCACCTCCCCCCGCCCAGCACATACACACACACAAACAAACAACCACCACCTCCCCCCACCCAGCACCCACACACGTAACAACCACCACCTCCCCCCGCCCAGCACACACACACACAACAACCACCACCTCCCCCCACCCAGCACACACCCACAACCACAACCTCCCCCAGCCCAGCACACACACAAACAACCACCACCTCCCCCCGCCCAGCACACACACACACAACAACCACCACCTCCCCCCACCCAGCACACACCCACAACCACAACCTCCCCCAGCCCAGCACACACACACAACAACCACCACCTCCCCCCACCCAGCACCCACACACATAACAACCACCACCTCCCCCCGCCGAGCAAACCACACGCCCACACACAAGAACCACCACCTCCCCTCGCCCAGCACACCCACACAACCACCACCTCCCCCCACCCATCACACACACACACACACACAACAACCACCACCTCCCCCCGGCCAGCACACACACAACCACAAAAACCCACCACATCCCCCCGGCCAGCACACACACAACCACAAAAACCCACCACCTCACCCCGGCCAGCAGACACACCCACAACAACCCACCACCTCCCCCTGCCCAGCACACGCACCCACATCCGCCACCACCTCCCTCCGACCAGCACACACACACCCACAACAACCACCACCTCCCCCCGCCCAGCACACACACACACAACCACCACCTCCCCCCGCCCAGCACACACACACACACACACACACACACACACACACACACACACACACACACACACACACACACACACACAGCCACCACCTCCCCCCGGCCAGCACACACACACACAAAAACCACCACCTCCCCCCGCCCAGCAGACACACACACACAACAACCACCACCTCCCCCCGCCCAGCACACACACACACAACAACCACCACCTCCCCCTGCCCAGCACACACACACACAAAAACCACCACCTCCCCCCGCCCAGCACACACACACACAACAACCCACCACCTCCCCCCGCCCAGCACACACCCACAACAACCCACCACCTCCCCCCGCCCAAAACACACACCCACAACAACCCACCACCTCCCCCCGCCCAGCACACACACACCCACAACAACCCACCACCTCCCCCCGGCCAGCACACACACACCCACAACAACCCACCACCTCCCCCCGGCCAGCACACACACACCCACAACAACCCACCACCTCCCCCCGCCCAGCACACACACACCCACAACAACCAACCAGCTCCCCCCGGCCAGCACACACACACCCACAACAACCCACCACGTCCCGCCGGCCAGCCGACACACACCCACAACAACCCACCACCTCCCCCCCAGCACAGCAGACACACAAGCACAACAACCACCACCTCCCCCCGCCCAGCACACACACACACACACACACACACACAACCACCACCTCGCCCCACCCAGCACACACACACACACACACACAACAACCCACCACCTCCCCCCGCCCAGCACACACAAACAAACCACCACCTCCCCCCGCCCAGCAGACACACACACACAACAACCCACCACCTCCCCCCGCCCAGCACACACACAAACAACCTCCACCTCCCCCTGCCCAGCACACACACCCACAACAACCACCACCTCCCTTCGCCCAGCAGACACACACACACACAACAACCCACCACCTCCCCCCGCCCAGCACACACACAAACAACCCACGACCTGCCCCCGCCCAGCACACAAACACAACCACAAAAACCCACCACCTCCCCCCGGCCACAGGCACACACCCACAACAACCACCACCTCCCCCCGGCCAGCACACACACACACACACACACACAACAACCCACCACCTCCCCCCGGCCAGCACACACACACCCACAACAACCCACCACCTCCCCCCGGCCAGCACACACACACCAACAACTACCACCACCTCCCCCCGGCCAGCACACACACACACACAACAACCCACCACCTCCCCCCGGCCAGCACACACACACCCACAACAACCCACCACCTCCCCCCGGCCAGCACACACACACACAACAACCCACCGCCTCCCCCCGGCCAGCACACACACACCAACAACAACCACCACCTCCCCCCGGCCAGCAGGCACACACCCACAACAACCCACCACCTCACCCCGGCCAGCAGACACACACACAACAACCACCACCTCCCCCCACCCAGAACACACACCACAACAACCACCTCCCCCCGCCCAGCAGACACACACACCACAACCACCTCCCCCCGCCCAGCAGACACACACACCACAACCACCTCCCCCCGCCCAGCAGACACACACACCACAACCACCACCTCCCCCCGCCCAGCACACACACAAACAACCACCACCTCCCCCCGCCCAGCACACACACACACAAGAACCCAACACCTCCCCCCGCCCAGCACACACAACACCAACCACCTCCCCCCGCCCAACACACACACAAACAACCACCACCTCCCCCCGTCCAGCACACACAACACCAACCACCTCCCCCCCACCCAGCACACACAAACAACCACCACCTCCCCCCGCGCAGCACACACACACACACAACCACCACCTCCCCTCGCCCAGCACACACACACACAACCACCACCTCCCCCCAGCCAGCACACACACACACAACAACCACCACCTCCCCCCGCCCAGCACACACACACACACACAACCACCACCTCCCCCCGCCCAGCACGCACACAAACAACCACCACATCCCCCCGCCCAGCACACGCACTCACAACTACCCACCACCTCCCCCCGCCCAGCACACACACACCCACAACCACCACCTCCCCCCGCCCAGCACACACACAAACAACCCTCCACCTCCCCCCGCCCAGCACACACACACACACAACTACCCACCACCTCCCCCCGCCCAGCACACACACACCCACAACCACCACCTCCCCCCGCCCAGCACACACACAAACAACCCAAAAGCCTCCCTCGCCCAGCACCCACACAAACAACCACCACCTCCCCCCGCCCAGCACACACAGTCACAACAACCACCACCTCCCCCCGCCCAGCACACACACAAACAACCCACCACCTCCCCCCGCCCAGCACACACACACAAACAACCCACCACCTCCCCCCGCCCAGCACACACACACACACAAACAACCCACCACCTCCCCCCGCCCAGCACACACACACACACAAACAACCCACCACCTCCCCCCGCCCAGCACACACACACAAACAACCTACCACCTCCCCCCGCCCAGCACACACACACACACTCACAACAACCACCACCTCCCCCCGCCCAGCACACACACACACACTCACAACAACCACCACCTCCCCCCCGCCGAGCACACACACACACAACAACCACCACCTCCCCCCGCCCAGCACACACACAAACAACCCACCACCTCCCCCCGCCCAGCACACACACACACAACAACCACCACCTCCCCCCCGCCCAGCACACACACACACAACAACCACCACCTCCCCCCGCCCAGCACACACACACACAACAACCACCAACTCCCCCCGCCCAGCACACACACACCCACAACAATCCACCACCTCACCCCGGCCAGCACACACACACCCACAACAGCCACCACCTCCCCCCGCTCAGCACACACACCCACAACAGCCACCACCTCCCCCCGCACACCCACAACAACCCACCACCTCCCCCCGCCCAACAGACACACATACAACAAGCACCACCTCCCCCCGCCCAGCACACACACACACACACACACACACAAACAGCCACCACCAACCCCCGGCCAGCAGACACAAACACACAACAACCACCACCTCCCCTCGCCCAGCACACACACCCACAACAACCCACCACATCCCACCGGCCAGCAGACACACACCCACAACAACCCACCACCTCCCCCCGGCCCAGCACACACACACCCACAACAACCCACCACGTCCCGCCGGCCAGCCGATACACACCCACAACAACCACCACCTCCGCCCGGCCGGCACACACACACCCACAACAACCACCACCTCCGCCCGGCCGGCACACACACAAACACAACCACCACCTCGCCCCACCCAGCAGACACACAACCACCACCTGCCCCCGCCCAGCACACACACACACAAACAACCCACCACCTCCCTCCGCCCAGCACACACACACAACAACCCACCACCTCCCCCCGCCCAGCACACACAAACAAAGCACCACCTCCCCCCCGCCCCAGCAGACACACACCCACAACAACCCACCACCTCCCCCCGCCCAGCACACACAAACAACCTCCACCTCCCCCTGCCCAGCACACACACACAGACAACAACCACCTACCCTCGCCCGGCAGACACACACCCACAACAACCCACCACCTCCCCCTGCCCAGCACACACACACACAACCACCAACTCCCCCCGCCCAGCACACACACACAAACAACAACCACCACCTCCCCTCGCCCAGCAGACACACACCCACAACAACCCACCACCTCCCCCTGCCCAGCACACACACACACAACAACCCACCACCTCCCCTCGCCCAGCAGACACACACCCACAACAACCCACCACCTCCCCCTGCCCAGCACACACACACACAACAACCCACCACCTCCCCCCGCCCAGCACACACACACACACAACTACCCACCACCTCCCCCCGCCCAGCACACACACACACAACAACCACCAACTCCCCCCGCCCAGCACACACACACACACAACCACCACCTCCCCCCACCCAGCACTCACACACACAACCACCACCTCCCCCCGCCCAGCACCCACACACACAACCACCACCTCCCCCCGCCCAGCACCCACACACACAACCACCACCTCCCCCAGCACCCACACACACAACAGACCATCACCTCACCCCGCCCAGCACACACTCACACAACAACCACCACCTCCCCTCGCCCAGCACACACACACAAATAACCACCACCTCCCCCCGCCCAGCACCCACACACAACAGCCACCACCTGCCCTCGCCCAGCACACACAAACAACCACCACCTCCCCCCGCCCAGCACACACACACACCCACAACCACAACCTCCCCCCGCCCAGCACACACACACACACAACAACCACCACCTCCCCCCGCCCAGCACACACACACACCCACAACCTCCCCCCGCCCAGCACCCACACACAACAGCCACCACCTGCCCTCGCCCAGCACACACACAACAACCACCACCTCCCCCCGCCCAGCACACACACACACCCACAACCACAACCTCCCCCCGCCCAGCACACACACACAAACAACCACCACCTCCCCCCGCCCAGCACACACACACAAACAACCACCACCTCCCCCCACCCAGCACACACACACAAACAACCACAACCACCCCCGCCCAGCACCCACACACAACAGCCACCACCTGCCCTCGTCCAGCACACACACAACAACCACCACCTCCCCCCGCCCAGCACACACACACACAAACAACCACAACCACCCCCGCCCAGCACCCACACACAACAGCCACCACCTGCCCTCGCCCAGCACACACACACAAACAACCACCACCTCCCCCCACCCAGCACACACACACACACACCCACAACCTCCCCCCGCCCAGCACACACACACAAACTACCACCACCTCCCCCCGCCCAGCACACACACACAAACAACCACCACCTCCCCTCGCCCAACACACACACACACACCAACCGCCACCTCCCCTCGCCCAGCACACACACACAAACAACCACCACCTCCCCTCGCCCAGCACACACACACAAACAACCACCACCTCCCCTCGCCCAGCACACACACACAAACAACCACCACCTCCCCTCGCCCAGCACACACACACACACAACAACCACCACCTCCCCCCGCCCAGCACACACACACAAACAACCACCACCTCCCCTCGCCCAGCACACACAAACAACCACCACCTCCCCCCACCCAGCACACACACACAAACAACCACCACCTCCCCCCGCCCAGCACACACACACAAACAACCACCACCTCCCCTCGCCCAGCACACACACACACACAACAACCACCACCTCCCCCCACCCAGCACACACACACAAACAACCACCACCTCCCCTCGCCCAACACACACACACACACCAACCGCCACCTCCCCTCGCCCAGCACACACACACAAACAACCACCACCTCCCCTCGCCCAGCACACACACACAAACAACCACCACCTCCCCTCGCCCAGCACACACACACAAACAACCACCACCTCCCCTCGCCCAGCACACACACACACACAACAACCACCACCTCCCCCCGCCCAGCACACACACCCACAATCAACCATCTCCCCCCACCCAGCACACCCACACACAACAACCACCACCTCCCCCCGCCCAGCACACACACACAAACAACCACCATCTCCCTCCGCCCAGCACACACACACACAACAACCACCACCTCCCCTCGCCCAGCACACACACACACAACCACCACCTCACCCCGCCCAGCACATACACAAACAACCCAAAAGCCTCCCTCGCCCAGCACCCACACAAACAACCACCACCTCCCCCCGCCCAGCACACACACACTCACAACAACCACCACCTCCCCCCGCCCAGCACACACACAAACAACCCACCACCTCCCCCCGCCCAGCACACACACACACACAAACAACCCACCACCTCCCCCCGCCCAACACACACACACAAACAACCCACCACCTCCCCCCGCCCAGCACACACACACACACACAAACAACCCACCACCTCCCCCCGCCCAGCACACACACACACACTCACAACAACCACCACCTCCCCCCGCCCAGCACACACACACACACTCACAACAACCACCACCTCCCCCCGCCCAGCACACACACACTCACAACAACCACCACCTCCCCCCGCCCAGCACACACACAAACAACCCACCACCTCCCCCCGCCCAGCACACACACACACAACAACCACCACCTCCCCCCCGCCCAGCACACACACACACAACAACCACCACCTCCCCCCGCCCAGCACACACACACACAACAACCACCAACTCCCCCCGCCCAGCACACACACACCCACAACAACCACCACCTCACCCCGGCCAGCACACACACACCCACAACAATCCACCACCTCACCCCGGCCAGCACACACACACCCACAACAGCCACCACCTCCCCCCGCTCAGCACACACACCCACAACAGCCACCACCTCCCCCCGCCCAGCACACGCACACCCACAACAACCCACCACCTCCCCCCGCCCAACAGACACACATACAACAACCACCAGCTCCACTCGCTCAGCGCACACATCACAACAACCACCACCTCCCCTCGCCCAGCACACACACACACACAACAACCACCACCTCCCCCCGCCCAGCACACACACCCACAATCAACCATCTCCCCCCGCCCAGCACACCCACACACAACAACCACCACCTCCCCCCGCCCAGCACACACACACACACACCCACAACCTCCCCCCGCCCAGCACACACACACACACACCCACAACCTCCCCCCGCCCAGCACACACACACAAACAACCACCACCTCCCCCCACCCAGCACACACACACAAACAACCACCACCTCCCCCCACCCAGCACACACACACACAAACAACCACCACCTCCCCCCACCCAGCACACACAAACAACCACCACCTTCCCCCACCCAGCACACACCCACAATCAACCATCTCCCCCCGCCCAGCACACCCACACACAACAACCCACCACCTCCCCCCGCCCAACAGACACACATACAACAACCACCAGCTCCACTCGCTCAGCGCACACATCACAACAAGCACCACCTCCCCCCGCCCAGCACACACACACACAAACAACCACCACCTCCCCTCGCCCAGCACACACACACACACAACAACCACCACCTCCCCCCGCCCAGCACACACACACACCCACAACCTCCCCCCGCCCAGCACACACACACACACACCCACAACCTCCCCCCGCCCAGCACACACACACACACACCCACAACCTCCCCCCGCCCAGCACACACACACAAACAACCACCACCTCCCCCCACCCAGCACACACACACAAACAACCACCACCTCCCCCCACCCAGCACACACACACACAAACAACCACCACCTCCCCCCACCCAGCACACACACACAAACAACCACCACCTCCCCTCGCCCAACACACACACACACACCAACCGCCACCTCCCCTCGCCCAGCACACACACACAAACAACCACCACCTCCCCTCGCCCAGCACACACACACAAACAACCACCACCTCCCCTCGCCCAGCACACACACACACACAACCACCACCTCCCCCCGCCCAGCACACACACCCACAACAACCATCTCCCCCCGCCCAGCACACCCACACACAACAACCACCACCTCCCCCCGCCCAGCACACACACACAAACAACCACCATCTCCCTCCGCCCAGCACACACACACACACACAACAACCACCTCCCACCGCCCAGCACACACACACACAACAACCACCACCTCCCCTCGCCCAGCACACACACACACAACCACCACCTCCCCTCGCCCAGCACACACACACACACAACACCCACCTCCCCCCGTCCAGCACACACACACACACACACAACAACCACCACCTCCCCTCACCCAGCACACACACACAAACAACCACCACCTCCCCTCGCCCAGCACACACACACAAACAACCACCACCTCCCCCCGTCCAGCACACACACACACACACAACAACCACCTCCCCCCGTCCAGCACACACACACACACACACACAACAACCACCACCTCCCCTCGCCCAGCACACACACACACACACACAACAACCACCTCCCCCCGTCCAGCACACACACACACACAACAACCACCACCTCCCCTCGCCCAGCACACACACACACACACAACAACCACCTCCCCCCGTCCAGCACACACACACACACACACAAACAACCACCACCTCCCCTCGCCCAGCACACACACACAAACAACCACCACCTCCCCTCGCCCAGCACACACACACACAAACAACCACCACCTCCCCCCACCCAGCACACACACACCCACAACAACCACCTGCCCCCACCCAGCACACCCACACACAACAACCACCACCTCCCCTCGCGCAGCACACGCTCACAAATAACCACCACCTCCCCCCGCCCAGCACACCCACACACAACAACAACCACCTCCCCCCGCCCAGCACACACACACAGACAAACACCACCTCCCCCCGCCCAGCACACTCACACACAACAACCACCACCTCCCTCCGCCCAGCACACACACACAAACAACCACCATCTCCCTCCGCCCAGCACACACACACACACACACACAACAACCACCTCCCCCCGCCCAGCACACACACACACACACCAACCACCACCTCCCCTCGCCCAGCACACACACACAAAGAACCACCACCTCCCCCCGTCCAGCACACACACACACACAACAACCACCTCCCCCCGTCCAGCACACACACACACACACAACAACCACCACCTCCCCTCGCCCAGCACACACACACACACACACACACACAACAACCACCACCTCCCCTCGCCCAGCACACACACACACACAACCACCTCCCCCCGTCCAGCACACACACACACACACACACACACACAACCACCACCTCCCCTCGCCCAGCACACACACACAAACAACCACCACCTCCCCTCGCCCAGCACACACACACAAACAACAACCACCACCTCCCCCCGCCCAGCACACACACACACACACAACCACCTCGCCCCGCCCAGCACACACACACACACACCAACCACCACCTCCCCTCGCCCAGCACACACACACACACAAACAACCACCACCTCCCCTCGCCCAGCACACACACACACAACCACCACCTCCCCTCGCCCAGCACACACACACACACACACAAACAACCACCACCTCCACTCGCCCAGCACACACACACAAACAACAACCACCACCTTCCCTCGCCCAGCACACACACACAAACAACAACCACCACCTCACCCCGCCCAGCACACACACACACAACAACCACCACCTCCCCTCGCCCAGCACACACACACACACACACAAACAACCACCATCTCCCCTCGCCCAGCACACACACACACACACACAACCACCACCACCTCCCCTCGCCCAGCACACACACACAAACAACCACCACCCAACCCCGCCCAGCACACACACACACAAACAACCACCACCACCTCCCCTCGCCCAGCACACACACACACAATCACCACCTCCCCCCGCCCAGCACACACACACACAAACAACCACCACCTCCCCCCACCCAGCACACACACACACAACCACCACCTCCCCCCACCCAGCACACACACACACAACCACCACCTCCTCCCACCCAGCACACACACACACACAACCACCACCTCCCCCCGCCCAGCACACACACACCCACAACAACCACCACCTCCCCCCGCCCAGCACACACACACAAACAACCACCACCTCCCCTCGCCCAGCACACACACACACACACAAACAACCACCATCTCCCCTCGCCCAGCACACACACACACACACACACACACACAACCACCACCACCTCCCCTCGCCCAGCACACACACACAAACAACCACCACCCAACCCCGCCCAGCACACACACACACAAACAACCACCACCACCTCCCCTCGCCCAGCACACACACACACAATCACCACCTCCCCCCGCCCAGCACACACACACACAAACAACCACCACCTCCCCCCACCCAGCACACACACACACAACCACCACCTCCCCCCACCCAGCACACACACACACAACCACCACCTCCTCCCACCCAGCACACACACACACACAACCACCACCTCCTCCCACCCAGCACACACACACACACAACCACCACCACCCCCCGCCCAGCACACACACAAACAACCACCACCTCCCCCCGCCCAGCACACACACAAACAACCACCACCTCCCCCCGCCCAGCACACACACACCCACAACAACCACCACCTCCCCCCGCCCAGCACACACACACCCACAACAACCACCACCTCCCCCCGCCCAGCACACACACACAACAACCACGACCTCCCCCCGCCCAGCACACACACACAACAACCACGACCTCCCCCCGCCCAGCACACACACACCCACAACAACCACCACCTCCCCCACCCAGCACACACACACCCACAACAACCACCACCTCCCCCACCCAGCACACACACACACAAACAACCACCACCTCCCCCCACCTAGCACACACACACAAACAACCACCACCTCGCCATGCCCACAACACACACACACAACAACCACCACCTCCCCCCACCCAGCACACACACACACACAAACAACCACCACCTCCCCTCGCCCACAACACACGCACACAACAACCACCACCTCCCCCCCGCCCAGCACACACGCACCCACAACATCCACCAGCTCCCCCCGCCCAGCGCGCACGCACCCACAACAACCCACCACCTCCACCCCCCCAGCGAGCACACACCAACATCCACCACCTCCCCCCCCGCCCAGCGCGCGCCCACACATACATGCAAACACACACACATGCAATCAAACACACACGCACGCAATCAAACACACACGAACACATAAAGACATGCAAACACATATATACACACACGCAAACACATATATACACACACAAACACATATAGACACAGACATACCCACACAGCAAACACACATACACACAAACATGCAAACATATACACACACACAAACACACACCACAAACACATACATACACACAAATGCACGCAAGCATACACGCACACATGCAAACACACACATGCAAACACACATACACACAAACATGCAAACATATACACACACAAAAACACACACAAACACATACATACACATGCTAAAAACATAGACACACAGACGCGCAAACACATACACACATGCAAACACGCACACAAATACAGACATACACAGACACACAAACACATACACACACACCAAAACATTAGATTAAGTTTATGCACTCCGAAACGCATGGGATATAATTTGCATCTAAGAGTTTACTATCAACGTCAGTTCTAGAGGAATACAGTTAATTATTTCTGCACCAGCTGCCCTATACTGCTCAGGATGTATATTCAGTACAGGGATGTCTCTGGACTATGTTGTACTCTCTCTCAATCTCACTCTCCGGTTTAACCTCTTTCTATACAAATTAATCAATGACACTCTTTACACATAGCAAATTGACCAACTGTTATATTTCACACTATCCTGCACATCAAATGTATCCGAGTCAAACTATTCAAAGTATCTCTTACATTGTTGATTGTTTGTTCTGGAGCTCAGTTATATATATTGTCCTGATCCTCTGGAATAGCTTTCAGAACAGTCTTTCACACCAGGGAGAGGGATTCTCCATTTAACTGATGTACCTGTTTAATATGACAGAGTGATTCATCCAGTTCAGATGGAACTCCTTCTTAGTCATTCTCTCTGAAGCTGACTCTAGGTCGGTACCTAGCTTGCTATGTAAGCTCTGTTTTCACTTGAACTGATCTTTGCAGGGATCTCGAGATAGTCACCGTCATCTGCCTCTGAATTTTCCTGCAATATCAGAGGTGAGGACAGCGAGGACGGGATTGTTGTCCTTCCTCGATCGTCTGCTTTCGAAAGTTCCTTTGTTCCTGGGATCCACAGGTAAAGTATTGTTGTTTGTTGCTGCTCAACTCTCAGCTTCCCCACCTTGTAGCCATTGTTGGATTTTGTCCAGATGGTTTTGCACTGTTCAGGTCGCTGATGGGAGTGTCTGGGATTTACAGAGAGGGAAAATCGTGTCACCATCTGTATTGTTAATTTGATGCTAAGTGACCGAGTTCAATCATACCAATTATTTATCTAATATGTTGTTTACCAGCTGTTTTCTTCACCTGTCTTTAGTCATTACAACTAGTCTAAGAATAGAACCTAACGACTCTGAGCCAGTTCCCTCACCAGGTATCTACTCCCCTCTCCTACTCAGGAACTAAACCCCGCCGTTTGATCTCATTCTTGCTGTTCTCCGTTTAGCATTGAACACGTTTTGAGCCTTTTTATTTTTCATTGCTCCCCATCGACCATTTATCTCCCAATTTATAATTGATAATGTATTACTTATTTTCAGTTAGTTTCCTTGTGTTTTCTTTTTATTGGTTTATTTGTGTTTCCTTCACTGAGCTGCTACTTCTGACAATTATTTATATTTAATTACCTCGCTGTTCATTTACTCGTATAGTTAAATGACCAGAAATTTACCCCGAGCTCTGCTGTGTTTCCACCGCACTTTAGATAGAGTTTGTAATGGAACAAAAGCAGCTGAACTGGAATTTCAAAAGTATGTATTTGATCAGTCTATGGTCTTTTCTAAAAGATTTAAATGTATTCACTCCAAACTCTATACATCACATGGCAATTTGATAGTAAAATTCAATCAATTACACAATTCTAGCAGCTGTTAAGAGTTCAGTTCCCATCCCCAGTTCCTGCAGTAAAGTATATTTCACATCAAACACCATCAGACTATTTTGTTTTAACCAGGTGGGTGATTCCCTATTTCTGTTCGTTTCTCTTTTACAGCTAACGTGATGACAATAGTGATCCTGTCCCGGGGAAAGTGCGGTCTCTCCAGATGTATCACTCACTACCTGGTCGCCATGTCGGGGGCGGATCTACTGGTCGTTATCACTGACGTGGTGTTAAATCGGATTAATGATTATTATTTCCCGACTACCTTCCTGTTTCTCACCCCTGTGTGCTCTTTCCACACCGTCCTGGTTCGTGCAGCCACTGATATTTCTGTCTGGTTAACAGTCGCTTTCACTTTTGATCGTTTTGTTACTATTTGTTGCCAGAAGCTGAGGACTAAATATTGCACCGAGAAAACGGCAGCTGTAGTTATAGGAACTGTGTGTCTGCTGTTCTGTTTTAAAAACATTCCCTGGTACTTTATATTTGAACCCTACATTACAATCGACAACATACCCTGGGCCTGCCATCAAAAGCTGCAGTATTACACATTAACTGCATGGGTAGCATTTAACTGGATTGACCGCTGTCTCACCCCACTGCTCCCAACATTCCTGATATTACTGCTCAATGCTCTGACCATTGGACACATTTTGGCGGCCAATCGAGTCCGCAGGAGGCTGAGAGGTAGAAAGGATGAAATAGATCATAATGATCCGGAGATGGAGAGCAGAAGGAAATCTATCATTTTACTGTTCGCTATATCCGGAAACTTAATACTGTTATGGATGACGTATGTGATAGTTTTCCTATTAATACAAATTACAAACCATTATTATTTAACAGGTTTCAATGACCCGATGACTATCGCAGACTATACCAGCTACATGCTCCTGCTTTTAAGCTGCTGCACAAACACGTGTATTTATGCAGTGACCCAGACTAAATTCAGAGAGGAGCTGAAGAATGGCATAACATCTCCAGTGAGAATAATATTTAAATTATTGAAACGTAGAAAATAACAGGAATTCCCAGCATTGAATCTGAATTGCATCTCCTATCCCATTCCAATGTTATTTGTGTCTCATGGCTGAACTGAACGGATTCCATCTCTGCCTCACTCTGCTCCAGATATAATGCTGGGCAATATCTGACACAGGCTGTATTTTCAATGTAGGAATCAGTGATAAAGGCAATATCCAGATGATAATAGGGGTAGGCATTTCACTGGATTAAATCCCAGTCATGAACCCATGGAGATAAAAGACGCAGCACTGAGGCTTAGGCTGGTTGAAAAATGTCCGGGTAAATAAAGAATCTGCATCAGAACATGTGGGAAATACTAGGGGCATGTGAAAGTAGAATAAGCCCCTCCCCGATTGATATCTAAATAAAATAAGGAGATTAAGGGCAAATGTCTGTGAATTACTTGCAGAAAAATAAACAGATCATTATAGTGAAGGGAATTTGCTGTTTGGACTTTTTCTGTCTCAATTTCGGAAACAGCCTATCTTTCAGAATCAGCTCTGTGAATTTTTGGACACTCAGTATTGAAGATAGAACAATGACTCCTCTGAACATGTGTCTATGAACAGCAGCTTTTCCAGTAGTGATCCTCTGCACTTGAGTCCAGAAACAGTGGTGTTTCCTGCAGTAAGACTCCTCGGCTTGTGTCTATGAACAATGGCCTTTCTGGTTGTGAGCCCTCAGGAATTGTATTTCTGAGCAGTGATGTTTCCAGCAGTCCCCTGTCCTGCTATGTATGAACAGTGATGTTTTGAGGAATATGTCCCATCTACCAGTGTCTGTAAACAGTGATGTTTCCTGGAATATGTTCCCTTGACCAGCGCCTGTGAACAGTGGCGTGACTCACAGCAGTGAGTCCCCTGTATCTCTGTCTATTATCAGTGATGTTTGCAGCAGTGAGTCCCCTGTATCTGTCTATTAACAGTGGTGTTTGCAGCAGTGAGTCCCCTGTATCTGTGTCTATTAACAGTGGTGTTTGCAGCAGTGAGTCCCCTGTATCTGTGTCTATTAACAGTGGTGTTTGCAGCAGTGAGTCCCCTGTATCTGTGTCTATTATCAGTGGTGTTTGCAGCAGTGAGTCCCCTGTATCTGTGTCTATTATCAGTGGTGTTTGCAGCAGTGAGTCCCCTGTATCTGTGTTTATTATCAGTGGTGTTTGCAGCAGTGAGTCCCCTGTATCTGTGTCTATTAACAGTGGTGTTTGCAGCAGTGAATCCCCTGTATCTGTGTCTATTATCAGTGGTGTTTGCAGCAGTGAGTCCCCTGTATCTGTGTCTATTATCAGTGGTGTATGTGATAGCTTGTCACCTGTATCTGTGTCTATGTTTGCAGCAGTGAGTCCCCTGTATCTGTGTCTATTATCAGTGGTGTTTGCAGCAGTGAATCCCCTGTATCTGTGTCTATTATCAGTGGTGTTTGCAGCAGTGAATCCCCTGTATCTGTGTCTATTATCAGTGGTGTTTGCAGCAGTGAGTCCCCTGTATCTGTGTCTATTAACAGTGGTGTTTGCAGCAGTGAGTCCCCTGTATCTCTGTCTATTATCAGTGGTGTTTGCAGCAGTGAATCCCCTGTATCTGTGTCTATTAACAGTGGTGTTTGCAGCAGTGAATCCCCTGTATCTGTGTCTATGTTTGCAGCAGTGAATCCACTGTATCTGTGTCTATTAACAGTGGTGTTTGCAGCAGTGAATCCCCTGGATCTGTGTCTATTAACAGTGGTGTTTGCAGCAGTGAGTTCCCTGTATCTGTGTCTATTAACAGTGGTGTTTGCAGCAGTGAATCCCCTGTATCTGTGTCTATTATCAGTGGTGTTTGCAGCAGTGAATCCCCTGTATCTGTGTCTATTATCAGTGGTGTTTGCAGCAGTGATTTCCCTGTATCTGTGTCTATTATCAGTGGTGTTTGCAGCAGTGAGTCCCCTGTATCTGTGTCTATTAACAGTGGTGTTTGCAGCAGTGAATCCCCTGTATCTGTGTCTATTATCAGTGGTGTTTGCAGCAGTGAATCCCCTGTATCTGTGTCTATTATCAGTGGTGTTTGCAGCAGTGAGTCCCCTGTATCTGTGTCTATTAACAGTGGTGTTTGCAGCAGTGAATCCCCTGTATCTGTGTCTATTAAAAGTGGTGTTTGCAGCAGTGAATCCCCTGTATCTATGTCTATTATCAGTGGTGTTTGCAGCAGTGAATCCCCTGTATCTGTGTCTATTAACAGTGGTGTTTGCAGCAGTGAATTCCCTGTATCTGTGTCTATTAACAGTGGTGTTTGCAGCAGTGAATCCCCTGTAACTGTGTCTATGTTTGCAGCAGTGAATCCCCTGTATCTGTGTCTATGTTTGCAGCAGTGAATCCCCTGTATCTGTGTCTATGTTTGCAGCAGTGAGTCCCCTGTATCTGTGTCTATTAACAGTGGTGTTTGCAGCAGTGAATCCCCTGTATCTGTGTCTATTATCAGTGGTGTTTGCAGCAGTGAATCCCCTGTATCTGTGTCTATTAAAAGTGGTGTTTGCAGCAGTGAATCCCCTGTATCTGTGTCTATTATCAGTGGTGTTTGCAGCAGTGAATCCCCTGTATCTGTGTCTATTAACAGTGGTGTTTGCAGCAGTGAGTCCCCTGTATCTGTGTCTATTAACAGTGGTGTTTGCAGCAGTGAATTCCCTGTATCTGTGTCTATTAACAGTGGTGTTTGCAGCAGTGAGTCCCCTGTATCTGTGTCTATTAACAGTGGTGTTTGCAGCAGTGAATTCCCTGTATCTGTGTCTATTAACAGTGGTGTTTGCAGCAGTGAGTCCCCTGTATCTGTGTCTATTAACAGTGGTGTTTGCAGCAGTGAGTCCCCTGTATCTGTGTCTATTAACAGTGGTGTTTGCAGCAGTGAATCCCCTGTAACTGTGTCTATGTTTGCAGCAGTGAATCCCCTGTATCTGTGTCTATGTTTGCAGCAGTGAGTCCCCTGTATCTGTGTCTATTAACAGTGGTGTTTGCAGCAGTGAATCCCCTGTATCTGTGTCGATTATCAGTGGTGTTTGCAGCAGTGAATCCCCTGTATCTGTGTCGATTATCAGTGGTGTTTGCAGCAGTGAATCCCCTGTATCTGTGTCTATTATCAGTGGTGTTTGCAGCAGTGAATCCCCTGTATCTGTGTCTATTAACAGTGGTGTTTGCAGCAGTGAATCCCCTGTATCTGTTTCTATTAACAGTGGTGTTTGCAGCAGTGAATCCCCTGTATCAGTGTCTATTATCAGTGGTGTTTGCAGCAGTGAATCCCCTGTATCTGTGTCTATTATCAGTGGTGTTTGCAGCAGTGAATCCCCTGTATCTGTGTCTATTATCAGTGGTGTTTGCAGCAGTGAGTCCCCTGTATCTGTGTCTATTAACAGTGGTGTTTGCAGCAGTGAATCCCCTGTATCTGTGTCTATTATCAGTGGTGTTTGCAGCAGTGAATCCCCTGTATCTGTGTCTATTATCAGTGGTGTTTGCAGCAGTGAGTCCCCTGTATCTGTGTCTATTAACAGTGGTGTTTGCAGCAGTGAATCCCCTGTATCTGTGTCTATTAAAAGTGGTGTTTGCAGCAGTGAATCCCCTGTATCTATGTCTATTATCAGTGGTGTTTGCAGCAGTGAATCCCCTGTATCTGTGTCTATTATCAGTGGTGTTTGCAGCAGTGAATCCCCTGTATCTGTGTCTATTATCAGTGGTGTTTGCAGCAGTGAATCCCCTGTATCTGTGTCTATTATCAGTGGTGTTTGCAGCAGTGAGTCCCCTGTATCTGTGTCTATTAACAGTGGTGTTTGCAGCAGTGAATCCCCTGTATCTGTGTCTATTAAAAGTGGTGTTTGCAGCAGTGAATCCCCTGTATCTATGTCTATTAACAGTGGTGTTTGCAGCAGTGAGTCCCCTGTATCTGTGTCTATTAACAGTGGTGTTTGCAGCAGTGAATCCCCTGTAACTGTGTCTATGTTTGCAGCAGTGAATCCCCTGTATCTGTGTCTATGTTTGCAGCAGTGAATCCCCTGTATCTGTGTCTATGTTTGCAGCAGTGAGTCCCCTGTATCTGTGTCTATTAACAGTGGTGTTTGCAGCAGTGAATCCCCTGTATCTGTGTCTATTATCAGTGGTGTTTGCAGCAGTGAATCCCCTGTATCTGTGTCTATTAACAGTGGTGTTTGCAGCAGTGAGTCCCCTGTATCTGTGTCTATTAACAGTGGTGTTTGCAGCAGTGAATTCCCTGTATCTGTGTCTATTAACAGTGGTGTTTGCAGCAGTGAGTCCCCTGTATCTGTGTCTATTAACAGTGGTGTTTGCAGCAGTGAATTCCCTGTATCTGTGTCTATTAACAGTGGTGTTTGCAGCAGTGAGTCCCCTGTATCTGTGTCTATTAACAGTGGTGTTTGCAGCAGTGAGTCCCCTGTATCTGTGTCTATTAACAGTGGTGTTTGCAGCAGTGAATCCCCTGTAACTGTGTCTATGTTTGCAGCAGTGAATCCCCTGTATCTGTGTCTATGTTTGCAGCAGTGAGTCCCCTGTATCTGTGTCTATTAACAGTGGTGTTTGCAGCAGTGAATCCCCTGTATCTGTGTCTATTAAAAGTGGTGTTTGCAGCAGTGAATCCCCTGTATCTATGTCTATTATCAGTGGTGTTTGCAGCAGTGAATCCCCTGTATCTGTGTCTATTAACAGTGGTGTTTGCAGCAGTGAATTCCCTGTATCTGTGTCTATTAACAGTGGTGTTTGCAGCAGTGAATCCCCTGTAACTGTGTCTATGTTTGCAGCAGTGAATCCCCTGTATCTGTGTCTATGTTTGCAGCAGTGAATCCCCTGTATCTGTGTCTATGTTTGCAGCAGTGAGTCCCCTGTATCTGTGTCTATTAACAGTGGTGTTTGCAGCAGTGAATCCCCTGTATCTGTGTCTATTATCAGTGGTGTTTGCAGCAGTGAATCCCCTGTATCTGTGTCTATTAAAAGTGGTGTTTGCAGCAGTGAATCCCCTGTATCTGTGTCTATTATCAGTGGTGTTTGCAGCAGTGAATCCCCTGTATCTGTGTCTATTAACAGTGGTGTTTGCAGCAGTGAGTCCCCTGTATCTGTGTCTATTAACAGTGGTGTTTGCAGCAGTGAATTCCCTGTATCTGTGTCTATTAACAGTGGTGTTTGCAGCAGTGAGTCCCCTGTATCTGTGTCTATTAACAGTGGTGTTTGCAGCAGTGAATTCCCTGTATCTGTGTCTATTAACAGTGGTGTTTGCAGCAGTGAGTCCCCTGTATCTGTGTCTATTAACAGTGGTGTTTGCAGCAGTGAGTCCCCTGTATCTGTGTCTATTAACAGTGGTGTTTGCAGCAGTGAATCCCCTGTAACTGTGTCTATGTTTGCAGCAGTGAATCCCCTGTATCTGTGTCTATGTTTGCAGCAGTGAGTCCCCTGTATCTGTGTCTATTAACAGTGGTGTTTGCAGCAGTGAATCCCCTGTATCTGTGTCGATTATCAGTGGTGTTTGCAGCAGTGAATCCCCTGTATCTGTGTCGATTATCAGTGGTGTTTGCAGCAGTGAATCCCCTGTATCTGTGTCTATTATCAGTGGTGTTTGCAGCAGTGAATCCCCTGTATCTGTGTCTATTAACAGTGGTGTTTGCAGCAGTGAATCCCCTGTATCTGTTTCTATTAACAGTGGTGTTTGCAGCAGTGAATCCCCTGTATCAGTGTCTATTATCAGTGGTGTTTGCAGCAGTGAATCCCCTGTATCTGTGTCTATTATCAGTGGTGTTTGCAGCAGTGAATCCCCTGTATCTGTGTCTATTATCAGTGGTGTTTGCAGCAGTGAGTCCCCTGTATCTGTGTCTATTAACAGTGGTGTTTGCAGCAGTGAATCCCCTGTATCTGTGTCTATTATCAGTGGTGTTTGCAGCAGTGAATCCCCTGTATCTGTGTCTATTATCAGTGGTGTTTGCAGCAGTGAGTCCCCTGTATCTGTGTCTATTAACAGTGGTGTTTGCAGCAGTGAATCCCCTGTATCTGTGTCTATTAAAAGTGGTGTTTGCAGCAGTGAATCCCCTGTATCTATGTCTATTATCAGTGGTGTTTGCAGCAGTGAATCCCCTGTATCTGTGTCTATTATCAGTGGTGTTTGCAGCAGTGAATCCCCTGTATCTGTGTCTATTATCAGTGGTGTTTGCAGCAGTGAATCCCCTGTATCTGTGACTATTATCAGTGGTGTTTGCAGCAGTGAGTCCCCTGTATCTGTGTCTATTAACAGTGGTGTTTGCAGCAGTGAATCCCCTGTATCTGTGTCTATTAAAAGTGGTGTTTGCAGCAGTGAATCCCCTGTATCTATGTCTATTAACAGTGGTGTTTGCAGCAGTGAGTCCCCTGTATCTGTGTCTATTAACAGTGGTGTTTGCAGCAGTGAATCCCCTGTAACTGTGTCTATGTTTGCAGCAGTGAATCCCCTGTATCTGTGTCTATGTTTGCAGCAGTGAATCCCCTGTATCTGTGTCTATGTTTGCAGCAGTGAGTCCCCTGTATCTGTGTCTATTAACAGTGGTGTTTGCAGCAGTGAATCCCCTGTATCTGTGTCTATTATCAGTGGTGTTTGCAGCAGTGAATCCCCTGTATCTGTGTCTATTAACAGTGGTGTTTGCAGCAGTGAGTCCCCTGTATCTGTGTCTATTAACAGTGGTGTTTGCAGCAGTGAATTCCCTGTATCTGTGTCTATTAACAGTGGTGTTTGCAGCAGTGAGTCCCCTGTATCTGTGTCTATTAACAGTGGTGTTTGCAGCAGTGAATTCCCTGTATCTGTGTCTATTAACAGTGGTGTTTGCAGCAGTGAGTCCCCTGTATCTGTGTCTATTAACAGTGGTGTTTGCAGCAGTGAGTCCCCTGTATCTGTGTCTATTAACAGTGGTGTTTGCAGCAGTGAATCCCCTGTAACTGTGTCTATGTTTGCAGCAGTGAATCCCCTGTATCTGTGTCTATGTTTGCAGCAGTGAGTCCCCTGTATCTGTGTCTATTAACAGTGGTGTTTGCAGCAGTGAATCCCCTGTATCTGTGTCTATTAAAAGTGGTGTTTGCAGCAGTGAATCCCCTGTATCTATGTCTATTATCAGTGGTGTTTGCAGCAGTGAATCCCCTGTATCTGTGTCTATTAACAGTGGTGTTTGCAGCAGTGAATTCCCTGTATCTGTGTCTATTAACAGTGGTGTTTGCAGCAGTGAATCCCCTGTAACTGTGTCTATGTTTGCAGCAGTGAATCCCCTGTATCTGTGTCTATGTTTGCAGCAGTGAATCCCCTGTATCTGTGTCTATGTTTGCAGCAGTGAGTCCCCTGTATCTGTGTCTATTAACAGTGGTGTTTGCAGCAGTGAATCCCCTGTATCTGTGTCTATTATCAGTGGTGTTTGCAGCAGTGAATCCCCTGTATCTGTGTCTATTAAAAGTGGTGTTTGCAGCAGTGAATCCCCTGTATCTGTGTCTATTATCAGTGGTGTTTGCAGCAGTGAATCCCCTGTATCTGTGTCTATTAACAGTGGTGTTTGCAGCAGTGAGTCCCCTGTATCTGTGTCTATTAACAGTGGTGTTTGCAGCAGTGAATTCCCTGTATCTGTGTCTATTAACAGTGGTGTTTGCAGCAGTGAGTCCCCTGTATCTGTGTCTATTAACAGTGGTGTTTGCAGCAGTGAATTCCCTGTATCTGTGTCTATTAACAGTGGTGTTTGCAGCAGTGAGTCCCCTGTATCTGTGTCTATTAACAGTGGTGTTTGCAGCAGTGAGTCCCCTGTATCTGTGTCTATTAACAGTGGTGTTTGCAGCAGTGAATCCCCTGTAACTGTGTCTATGTTTGCAGCAGTGAATCCCCTGTATCTGTGTCTATGTTTGCAGCAGTGAGTCCCCTGTATCTGTGTCTATTAACAGTGGTGTTTGCAGCAGTGAATCCCCTGTATCTGTGTCGATTATCAGTGGTGTTTGCAGCAGTGAATCCCCTGTATCTGTGTCGATTATCAGTGGTGTTTGCAGCAGTGAATCCCCTGTATCTGTGTCTATTATCAGTGGTGTTTGCAGCAGTGAATCCCCTGTATCTGTGTCTATTAACAGTGGTGTTTGCAGCAGTGAATCCCCTGTATCTGTTTCTATTAACAGTGGTGTTTGCAGCAGTGAATCCCCTGTATCAGTGTCTATTATCAGTGGTGTTTGCAGCAGTGAATCCCCTGTATCTGTGTCTATTATCAGTGGTGTTTGCAGCAGTGAATCCCCTGTATCTGTGTCTATTATCAGTGGTGTTTGCAGCAGTGAGTCCCCTGTATCTGTGTCTATTAACAGTGGTGTTTGCAGCAGTGAATCCCCTGTATCTGTGTCTATTATCAGTGGTGTTTGCAGCAGTGAATCCCCTGTATCTGTGTCTATTATCAGTGGTGTTTGCAGCAGTGAGTCCCCTGTATCTGTGTCTATTAACAGTGGTGTTTGCAGCAGTGAATCCCCTGTATCTGTGTCTATTAAAAGTGGTGTTTGCAGCAGTGAATCCCCTGTATCTATGTCTATTATCAGTGGTGTTTGCAGCAGTGAATCCCCTGTATCTGTGTCTATTATCAGTGGTGTTTGCAGCAGTGAATCCCCTGTATCTGTGTCTATTATCAGTGGTGTTTGCAGCAGTGAATCCCCTGTATCTGTGTCTATTATCAGTGGTGTTTGCAGCAGTGAGTCCCCTGTATCTGTGTCTATTAACAGTGGTGTTTGCAGCAGTGAATCCCCTGTATCTGTGTCTATTAAAAGTGGTGTTTGCAGCAGTGAATCCCCTGTATCTATGTCTATTAACAGTGGTGTTTGCAGCAGTGAGTCCCCTGTATCTGTGTCTATTAACAGTGGTGTTTGCAGCAGTGAATCCCCTGTAACTGTGTCTATGTTTGCAGCAGTGAATCCCCTGTATCTGTGTCTATGTTTGCAGCAGTGAATCCCCTGTATCTGTGTCTATGTTTGCAGCAGTGAGTCCCCTGTATCTGTGTCTATTAACAGTGGTGTTTGCAGCAGTGAATCCCCTGTATCTGTGTCTATTATCAGTGGTGTTTGCAGCAGTGAATCCCCTGTATCTGTGTCTATTAACAGTGGTGTTTGCAGCAGTGAGTCCCCTGTATCTGTGTCTATTAACAGTGGTGTTTGCAGCAGTGAATTCCCTGTATCTGTGTCTATTAACAGTGGTGTTTGCAGCAGTGAGTCCCCTGTATCTGTGTCTATTAACAGTGGTGTTTGCAGCAGTGAATTCCCTGTATCTGTGTCTATTAACAGTGGTGTTTGCAGCAGTGAGTCCCCTGTATCTGTGTCTATTAACAGTGGTGTTTGCAGCAGTGAGTCCCCTGTATCTGTGTCTATTAACAGTGGTGTTTGCAGCAGTGAATCCCCTGTAACTGTGTCTATGTTTGCAGCAGTGAATCCCCTGTATCTGTGTCTATGTTTGCAGCAGTGAGTCCCCTGTATCTGTGTCTATTAACAGTGGTGTTTGCAGCAGTGAATCCCCTGTATCTGTGTCTATTATCAGTGGTGTTTGCAGCAGTGAATCCCCTGTATCTGTGTCTATTATCAGTGGTGTTTGCAGCAGTGAATCCCCTGTATCTGTGTCTATTAACAGTGGTGTTTGCAGCAGTGAATCCCCTGTATCTGTTTCTATTAACAGTGGTGTTTGCAGCAGTGAATCCCCTGTATCAGTGTCTATTATCAGTGGTGTTTGCAGCAGTGAATCCCCTGTATCTGTGTCTATTAACAGTGGTGTTTGCAGCAGTGAGTCCCCTGTATCTGTGTCTATTAACAGTGGTGTTTGCAGCAGTGAATCCCCTGTATCTGTGTCTATCAACAGTGGTGTTTGCAGCAGTGAATTCCCTGTATCTGTGTCAATTTTTGCAGCAGTGAATCCCCTGTATCTGTGTCTATTATCAGTGGTGTTTGCAGCAGTGAATCCCCTGTATCTGTGTCTATTAACAGTGGTGTTTGCAGCAGTGAGTCCCCTGTATCTGTGTCTATTAACAGTGGTGTTTGCAGCAGTGAATCCCCTGGATCTGTGTCTATTATCAGTGGTGTTTGCAGCAGTGAGTCCCCTGTATCTGTGTCTATTAACAGTGGTGTTTGCAGCAGTGAATCCCCTGTATCTGTGTCTATTATCAGTGGTGTTTGCAGCAGTGAATCCCCTGTATCTGTGTCTATTAACAGTGGTGTTTGCAGCAGTGAATCCCCTGTATCTGTGTCTATTATCAGTGGCGTTTGCAGCAGTGAGTCCCCTGTATCTGTGTCTATTAACAGTGGTGTTTGCAGCAGTGAATCCCCTGTATCTGTGTCTATTATCAGTGGTGTTTGCAGCAGTGAGTCCCCTGTATCTGTGTCTATTATCAGTGGTGTTTGCAGCAGTGAATCCCCTGTAACTGTGTCTATTATCAGTGGTGTTTGCAGCAGTGAATCCCCTGTAACTGTGTCTATTATCAGTGGTGTATGTGATAGCTTGTCACCTGTATCTGTGTCTATGTTTGCAGCAGTGAGTCCCCTGTATCTGTGTCTATTAACAGTGGTGTTTGCAGCAGTGAGTCCCCTGTATCTGTGTCTATTAACAGTGGTGTTTGCAGCAGTGAATCCCCTGTATCGGTGTCTATTATCAGTGGTGTTTGCAGCAGTGAGTCCCCTGTATCTGTGTCTATTATCAGTGGTGTTTGCAGCAGTGAGTCCCCTGTATCTGTGTCTATGTTTGCAGCAGTGAATCCCCTGTATCTCTGTCTATGTTTGCAGCAGTGAATCCCCTGTATCTGTGTCTATTAACAGTGGTGTTTGCAGCAGTGAATCCCCTGTATCTGTGTCTATGTTTGCAGCAGTGAGTCCCCTGTATTTGTGTCTATTATCAGTGGTGTTTGCAGCAGTGAATCCCCTGTATCTGTGTCTATTATCAGTGGTGTTTGCAGCAGTGAATCCCCTGTATCTGTGTCTATTAACAGTGGTGTTTGCAGCAGTGAATCCCCTGTATCTGTGTCTATTAACAGTGGTGTTTGCAGCAGTGAATTCCCTGTATCTGTGTCGATGTTTGCAGCAGTGAATCCCCTGTATCTGTGTCTATTATCAGTGGTGTTTGCAGCAGTGAATCCCCTGTATCTGTGTCGATTATCAGTGGTGTTTGCAGCAGTGAGTCCCCTGTACTGTGTATATTAACAGTGGTGTTTGCAGCAGTGAATCCCCTGTATCTGTGTCTATTATCAGTGGTGTTTGCAGCAGTGAGTCCCCTGTATCTGTGTCTATTAACAGTGGTGTTTGCAGCAGTGAATCCCCTGTATCAGTGTCTATTATCAGTGGTGTTTGCAGCAGTGAATCCCCTGTAACTGTGTCTATTATCAGTGGTGTTTGCAGCAGTGAATCCCCTGTATCTGTGTCTATTAACAGTGGTGTTTGCAGCAGTGAGTCCCCTGTATCTGTGTCTATTAACAGTGGTGTTTGCAGCAGTGAATCCCCTGTAACTGTGTCTATTATCAGTGGTGTTTGCAGCAGTGAATCCCCTGTATCTGTGTCTATTAACAGTGGTGTTTGCAGCAGTGAGTCCCCTGTATCTGTGTCTATTAACAGTGGTGTTTGCAGCAGTGAGTCCCCTGTATCTGTGTCTATTATCAGTGGTGTTTGCAGCAGTGAGTCCCTGTATCTGTGTCTATTATCAGTGGTGTATGTGATAGCTTGTCACCTGTATCTGTGTCTATGTTTGCAGCAGTGAGTCCCCTGTATCTGTGTCTATTAACAGTGGTGTTTGCAGCAGTGAGTCCCCTGTATCTGTGTCTATTATCAGTGGTGTTTGCAGCAGTGAGTCCCCTGTATCTCTGTCTATTATCAGTGGTGTTTGCAGCAGTGAATCCCCTGTATCTGTGTCTATTATCAGTGGTGTTTGCAGCAATGAGTCCCCTGTATCTGTGTCTATTATCAGTGGTGTTTGCAGCAGTGAGTCCCCTGTATCTCTGTCTATTATCAGTGGTGTTTGCAGCAGTGAATCCCCTGTATCTGTGTCTATTAACAGTGGTGTTTGCAGCAGTGAATCCCCTGTATCTGTGTCTATGTTTGCAGCAGTGAATCCCCTGTATCTGTGTCTATTAACAGTGGTGTTTGCAGCAGTGAGTCCCCTGTATCTGTGTCTATTAACAGTGGTGTTTGCAGCAGTGAATCCCCTGTATCTGTGTCTATTATCAGTGGTGTTTGCAGCAGTGAATCCCCTGTATCAGTGTCTATTATCAGTGGTGTTTGCAGCAGTGAATCCCCTGTAACTGTGTCTATTATCAGTGGTGTTTGCAGCAGTGAATCCCCTGTATCTGTGTCTATTATCAGTGGTGTTTGCAGCAGTGAATCCCCTGTATCTGTGTCTATTAACAGTGGTGTTTGCAGCAGTGAGTCCCCTGTATCTGTGTCTATTAACAGTGGTGTTTGCAGCAGTGAGTCCCCTGTATCTGTGTCTATTATCAGTGGTGTTTGCAGCAGTGAGTCCCTGTATCTGTGTCTATTATCAGTGGTGTATGTGATAGCTTGTCACCTGTATCTGTGTCTATGTTTGCAGCAGTGAGTCCCCTGTATCTGTGTCTATTAACAGTGGTGTTTGCAGCAGTGAGTCCCCTGTATCTCTGTCTATTATCAGTGGTGTTTGCAGCAGTGAATCCCCTGTATCTGTGTCTATTATCAGTGGTGTTTGCAGCAGTGAGTCCCCTGTATCTGTGTCTATTATCAGTGGTGTTTGCAGCAGTGAGTCCCCTGTATCTCTGTCTATTATCAGTGGTGTTTGCAGCAGTGAATCCCCTGTATCTGTGTCTATTAACAGTGGTGTTTGGAGCAGTGAATCCCCTGTATCTGTGTCTATTATCAGTGGTGTTTGCAGCAGTGAATCCCCTGTATCAGTGTCTATTATCAGTGGTGTTTGAAGCAGTGAATCCCCTGTAACTGTGTCTATTATCAGTGGTGTTTGCAGCAGTGAATCCCCTGTATCTGTGTCTATTATCAGTGGTGTTTGCAGCAGTGAATCCCCTGTATCTGTGTCTATTAACAGTGGTGTTTGCAGCAGTGAGTCCCCTGTATCTGTGTCTATTAACAGTGGTGTTTGCAGCAGTGAGTCCCCTGTATCTGTGTCTATTATCAGTGGTGTTTGCAGCAGTGAGTCCCTGTATCTGTGTCTATTATCAGTGGTGTATGTGATAGCTTGTCACCTGTATCTGTGTCTATGTTTGCAGCAGTGAGTCCCCTGTATCTGTGTCTATTAACAGTGGTGTTTGCAGCAGTGAGTCCCCTGTATCTGTGTCTATTATCAGTGGTGTTTGCAGCAGTGAGTCCCCTGTATCTGTGTCTATTATCAGTGGTGTTTGCAGCAATGAGTCCCCTGTATCTGTGTCTATTATCAGTGGTGTTTGCAGCAGTGAGTCCCCTGTATCTCTGTCTATTATCAGTGGTGTTTGCAGCAGTGAATCCCCTGTATCTGTGTCTATTAACAGTGGTGTTTGCAGCAGTGAATCCCCTGTATCTGTGTCTATGTTTGCAGCAGTGAATCCCCTGTATCTGTGTCTATTAACAGTGGTGTTTGCAGCAGTGAGTCCCCTGTATCTGTGTCTATTAACAGTGGTGTTTGCAGCAGTGAATCCCCTGTATCTGTGTCTATTATCAGTGGTGTTTGCAGCAGTGAATCCCCTGTATCAGTGTCTATTATCAGTGGTGTTTGCAGCAGTGAATCCCCTGTAACTGTGTCTATTATCAGTGGTGTTTGCAGCAGTGAATCCCCTGTATCTGTGTCTATTATCAGTGGTGTTTGCAGCAGTGAATCCCCTGTATCTGTGTCTATTAACAGTGGTGTTTGCAGCAGTGAGTCCCCTGTATCTGTGTCTATTAACAGTGGTGTTTGCAGCAGTGAGTCCCCTGTATCTGTGTCTATTATCAGTGGTGTTTGCAGCAGTGAGTCCCTGTATCTGTGTCTATTATCAGTGGTGTATGTGATAGCTTGTCACCTGTATCTGTGTCTATGTTTGCAGCAGTGAGTTCCCTGTATCTGTGTCTATTAACAGTGGTGTTTGCAGCAGTGAGTCCCCTGTATCTGTGTCTATTATCAGTGGTGTTTGCAGCAGTGAGTCCCCTGTATCTCTGTCTATTATCAGTGGTGTTTGCAGCAGTGAATCCCCTGTATCTGTGTCTATTAACAGTGGTGTTTGGAGCAGTGAATCCCCTGTATCTGTGTCTATGTTTGCAGCAGTGAATCCCCTGTATCTGTGTTTATTAACAGTGGTGTTTGCAGCAGTGAATCCCCTGTATCTGTGTCTATTAACAGTGGTGTTTGCAGCAGTGAATCCCCTGTATCTGTGTCTATTATCAGTGGTGTTTGCAGCAGTGAATCCCCTGTATCTGTGTCTATTATCAGTGGTGTTTGCAGCAGTGAGTCCCCTGTATCTGTGTCTATTAACAGTGGTGTTTGCAGCATTGAATCCCCTGTATCTGTGTCTATTATCAGTGGTGTTTGCAGCAGTGAATCCCCTGTATCTGTGTCTATTAACAGTGGTGT
Organism: Heterodontus francisci; assembly: GCF_036365525.1. Classification (NCBI taxonomy): domain Eukaryota; kingdom Metazoa; phylum Chordata; class Chondrichthyes; order Heterodontiformes; family Heterodontidae; genus Heterodontus; species Heterodontus francisci. The sequence goes on from NW_027140538.1 coordinate 170,711, forward strand.
TTGCAGCAGTGAATCCCCTGTATCTGTGTCTATTATCAGTGGTGTTTGCAGCAGTGAGTCTACCTGTATCTGTGTCTATTATCAGTGGTGTTTGCAGCAGTAAATCCCCTGTATCTGTGTCTATTATCAGTGGTGTTTGCAGCAGTGAATCCCTTGTATCTGTGTCTATTATCAGTGTTGTTTGCAGCAGTGAATCCCCTGCATCTGTGTCTATTATCAGTGTTGTTTGCAGCAGTGAATCCCCTGTATCTGTGTCTATTATCAGTGTTGTTTGCAGCAGTCAATCCCCTGTATCTGTGTCTATTATCAGTGTTGTTTGCAGCAGTGAATCCCCTGTATCTGTGTCTATTATCAGTGGTGTTTGCAGCAGTGAATCCCCTGTATCTGTGTCTATTATCAGTGGTGTTTGCAGCAGTGAATCCCCTGTATCTGTGTCTATTATCAGTGGTGTTTGCAGCAGTGAATCCCCTGTATCTGTGTCTATTAACAGTGGTGTTTGCAGCAGTGAGTCCCCTGTATCTGTGTCTATGTTTGCAGCAGTGAATCCCCTCTATCTGTGTCTATTATCAGTGGTGTCTGTGATAGCTTGTCACCTGTATCTGTGTCTATGTTTGCAGCAGTGAGTCCCCTGTATCTGTGTCTATTATCAGTGGTGTATGTGATAGCTTGTCACCTGTATCTGTGTCTATGTTTGCAGCAGTGAGTCCCCTGTATCTGTGTCTATTATCAGTGGTGTCTGTGATAGCATGTCACCTGTATCTGTGTCCATGTTTGCAGCAGTGAGTCCCCTGTATCTGTGTCTATTATCAGTGGTGTATGTGATAGCTTGTCACCTGTATCTGTGTCTATGTTTGCAGCAGTGAGTCCCCTGTATCTGTGTCTATTATCAGTGGTGTTTGCAGCAGTGAATCCCCTGTATCTGTGTCTATTATCAGTGGTGTTTGCAGCAGTGAGTCCCCTGTATCTGTGTCTATTAACAGTGGTGTTTGCAGCAGTGAGTCCCCTGTATCTGTGTCTATGTTTGCAGCAGTGAATCCCCTCTATCTGTGTCTATTATCAGTGGTGTCTGTGATAGCTTGTCACCTGTATCTGTGTCTATGTTTGCAGCAGTGAGTCCCCTGTATCTGTGTCTATTATCAGTGGTGTCTGTGATAGCATGTCACCTGTATCTGTGTCCATGTTTGCAGCAGTGAGTCCCCTGTATCTGTGTCTATTATCAGTGGTGTATGTGATAGCTTGTCACCTGTATCTGTGTCCATGTTTGCAGCAGTGAGTCCCCTGTATCTGTGTCTATTATCAGTGGTGTTTGCAGCAGTGAGTCCCCTGTATCTGTGTCTATTATCAGTGGTGTTTGCAGCAGTGAGTCCCCTGTATCTGTGTCTATTATCAGTGGTGTTTGCAGCAGTGAGTCCCCTGTATCTGTGTCTATTATCAGTGGTGTTTGCAGCAGTGAGTCCCCTGTATCTGTGTCTATTATCAGTGGTGTTTGCAGCAGTGAGTCCCCTGTATCTGTGTCTATTATCAGTGTTGTTTGCAGCAGTGAATCCCCTGTATCTGTGTCTATTATCAGTGGTGTTTGCAGCAGTGAATCCCCTGTATCTGTGTCTATTATCAGTGGTGTTTGCAGCAGTGAATCCCCTGTATCTGTGTCTATTATCAGTGGTGTTTGCAGCAGTGAATCCCCTGTATCTGTGTCTATTATCAGTGTTGTTTGCAGCAGTGAATCCCCTGTATCTGTGTCTATTATCAGTGGTGTTTGCAGCAGTGAATCCCCTGTATCTGTGTCTATTATCAGTGGTGTTTGCAGCAGTGAATCCCCTGTATCTGTGTCTATTAACAGTGGTGTTTGCAGCAGTGAGTCCCCTGTATCTGTGTCTATGTTTGCAGCAGTGAATCCCCTCTATCTGTGTCTATTATCAGTGGTGTCTGTGATAGCTTGTCACCTGTATCTGTGTCTATGTTTGCAGCAGTGGGTCCCCTGTATCTGTGTCTATTATCAGTGGTGTATGTGATATCTTGTCACCTGTATCTGTGTCTATGTTTGCAGCAGTGAGTCCCCTGTATCTGTGTCTATTATCAGTGGTGTCTGTGATAGCATGTCACCTGTATCTGTGTCCATGTTTGCAGCAGTGAGTCCCCTGTATCTGTGTCTATTATCAGTGGTGTATGTGATAGCTTGTCACCTGTATCTGTGTCTATGTTTGCAGCAGTGAGTCCCCTGTATCTGTGTCTATTATCAGTGGTGTATGTGATAGCTTGTCACCTGTATCTGTGTCCATGTTTGCAGCAGTGAGTCCCCTGTATCTGTGTCTATTATCAGTGGTGTTTGCAGCAGTGAATCCCATGTATCTGTGTCTATTATCAGTGGTGTTTGCAGCAGTGAGTCTACCTGTATCTGTGTCTATTATCAGTGGTGTTTGCAGCAGTAAATCCCCTGTATCTGTGTCTATTATCAGTGGTGTTTGCAGCAGTGAGTCCCCTGTATCTGTGTCTATTATCAGTGGTGTTTGCAGCAGTGAGTCCCCTGTATCTGTGTCTATTATCAGTGGTGTCTGTGATAGCTTGTCACCTGTATCTGTGTCCATGTTTGCAGCAGTGAATCCCCTGTATCTGTGTCTATTATCAGTGGTGTATGTGATAGCTTGTCACCTGTATCTGTGTCCATGTTTGCAGCAGTGAATCCCCTGTATCTGTGTCTATTATCAGTGGTGTTTGCAGCAGTGAGTCCCCTGTATCTGTGTCTATTATCAGTGGTGTTTGCAGCAGTGAATCCCCTGTATCTGTGTCTATTATCAGTGGTGTTTGCAGCAGTGAGTCCCCTGTATCTGTGTCTATTATCAGTGGTGTTTGCAGCAGTGAGTCCCCTGTATCTGTGTCTATTATCAGTGGTGTTTGCAGCAGTGAGTCCCCTGTATCTGTGTCTATTATCAGTGGTGTTTGCAGCAGTGAATCCCCTGTATCTGTGTCTATTAACAGTGGTGTTTGCAGCAGTGAGTCCCCTGTATCTGTGTCTATGTTTGCAGCAGTGAATCCCCTCTATCTGTGTCTATTATCAGTGGTGTCTGTGATAGCTTGTCACCTGTATCTGTGTCTATGTTTGCAGCAGTGGGTCCCCTGTATCTGTGTCTATTATCAGTGGTGTCTGTGATAGCATGTCACCTGTATCTGTGTCCATGTTTGCAGCAGTGAGTCCCCTGTATCTGTGTCTATTATCAGTGGTGTATGTGATAGCTTGTCACCTGTATCTGTGTCTATGTTTGCAGCAGTGAGTCCCCTGTATCTGTGTCTATTATCAGTGGTGTATGTGATAGCTTGTCACCTGTATCTGTGTCCATGTTTGCAGCAGTGAGTCCCCTGTATCTGTGTCTATTATCAGTGGTGTTTGCAGCAGTGAATCCCATGTATCTGTGTCTATTATCAGTGGTGTTTGCAGCAGTGAGTCCCCTGTATCTGTGTCTATTATCAGTGGTGTTTGCAGCAGTGAGTCCCCTGTATCTGTGTCTATTATCAGTGGTGTCTGTGATAGCTTGTCACCTGTATCTGTGTCCATGTTTGCAGCAGTGAATCCCCTGTATCTGTGTCTATTATCAGTGGTGTATGTGATAGCTTGTCACCTGTATCTGTGTCCATGTTTGCAGCAGTGAATCCCCTGTATCTGTGTCTATTATCAGTGGTGTTTGCAGCAGTGAGTCCCCTGTATCTGTGTCTATTATCAGTGGTGTTTGCAGCAGTGAGTCCCCTGTATCTGTGTCTATTATCAGTGGTGTTTGCAGCAGTGAGTCCCCTGTATCTGTGTCTATTATCAGTGGTGTTTGCAGCAGTGAGTCCCCTGTATCTGTGTCTATTATCAATGGTGTTTGCAGCAGTGAGTCCCCTGTATCTGTGTCTATTATTAGTGGTGTTTGCAGCAGTGAATCCCCTGTATCTGTGTCTATTATCAGTGGTGTTTGCAGCAGTGAATCCCATGTATCTGTGTCTATTATCAGTGGTGTTTGCAGCAGTGAGTCTACCTGTATCTGTGTCTATTATCAGTGGTGTTTGCAGCAGTAAATCCCCTGTATCTGTGTCTATTATCAGTGGTGTTTGCAGCAGTGAATCCCTTGTATCTGTGTCTATTATCAGTGTTGTTTGCAGCAGTGAATCCCCTGCATCTGTGTCTATTATCAGTGTTGTTTGCAGCAGTGAATCCCCTGTATCTGTGTCTATTATCAGTGGTGTTTGCAGCAGTGAATCCCCTGTATCTGTGTCTATTATCAGTGGTGTTTGCAGCAGTGAATCCCCTGTATCTGTGTCTATTAACAGTGGTGTTTGCAGCAGTGAGTCCCCTGTATCTGTGTCTATGTTTGCAGCAGTGAATCCCCTCTATCTGTGTCTATTATCAGTGGTGTCTGTGATAGCTTGTCACCTGTATCTGTGTCTATGTTTGCAGCAGTGGGTCCCCTGTATCTGTGTCTATTATCAGTGGTGTATGTGATATCTTGTCACCTGTATCTGTGTCTATGTTTGCAGCAGTGAGTCCCCTGTATCTGTGTCTATTATCAGTGGTGTCTGTGATAGCATGTCACCTGTATCTGTGTCCATGTTTGCAGCAGTGAGTCCCCTGTATCTGTGTCTATTATCAGTGGTGTATGTGATAGCTTGTCACCTGTATCTGTGTCCATGTTTGCAGCTGTGAGTCCCCTGTATCTGTGTCTATTATCAGTGGTGTATGTGATAGCTTGTCACCTGTATCTGTGTCCATGTTTGCAGCAGTGAGTCCCCTGTATCTGTGTCTATTATCAGTGGTGTTTGCAGCAGTGAGTCCCCTGTATCTGTGTCTATTATCAGTGGTGTTTGCAGCAGTGAGTCCCCTGTATCTGTGTCTATTATCAGTGGTGTTTGCAGCAGTGAGTCCCCTGTATCTGTGTCTATTATCAGTGGTGTTTGCAGCAGTGAGTCCCCTGTATCTGTGTCTATTATCAGTGGTGTTTGCAGCAGTGAGTCCCCTGTATCTGTGTCTATTATCAGTGGTGTCTGTGATAGCTTGTCACCTGTATCTGTGTCCATGTTTGCAGCAGTGAATCCCCTGTATCTGTGTCTATTATCAGTGGTGTATGTGATAGCTTGTCACCTGTATCTGTGTCCATGTTTGCAGCAGTGAATCCCCTGTATCTGTGTCTATTATCAGTGGTGTTTGCAGCAGTGAGTCCCCTGTATCTGTGTCTATTATCAGTGGTGTCTGTGATAGCTTGTCACCTGTATCTGTGTCCATGTTTGCAGCAGTGAATCCCCTGTATCTGTGTCTATTATCAGTGGTGTATGTGATAGCTTGTCACCTGTATCTGTGTCTATGTTTGCAGCAGTGAGTCCCCTGTATCTGTGTCTATTATCAGTGGTGTCTGTGATAGCTTGTCACCTGTATCTGTGTCCATGTTTGCAGCAGTGAATCCCCTGTATCTGTGTCTTTTATCAGTGGTGTATGTGATAGCTTGTCACCTGTATCTGTGTCCATGTTTGCAGCAGTGAGTCCCTGCATTGTTGTCAATGAAAAGTGATGCTTTCAACAGTGCACTTCCTGTATTTGTGTCAATGAGGAGAAGAAGTGTGAAATGCTGAGCAGCAGCAGGGGGAGACGGCAGCTGAATTTCACTTCAGGATGAAGTGGACTAGTTAGTCCAGGGCCCACTGTCAGGTTTCTGGGATCCTCGGACGGGGTGGGTTGTGGGAGAGGGTGTGCACCGTGACAACAATAACATCCGAGCAATGTGAGCAATAAAACAGTTACACTAGCACCGAGCTCTCCTCAACAGTTACTGAGGTTTCAGTTAGCAAAAACATTCTGACTCTCCATTTCACTGGGATACTGTCATGATTAGATTAGAGATACAGCACTGAAACAGGCCCTTCGGCCCACCGAGTCTGTGCCGAACATCAACCACCCATTTATACTAATCCTACACTAAACATCCCCACCTGTCCCTATATTTCCCTACCACCTACCTATACTAGTGACAATTTATAATGGCCAATTTACCTATTGACATTATCATTCAATTCTCCATATCCAGTCAATTCTGCAGAAATGAAAGGAAATACTTCTGTATATTTGCCCATCGTATCTGTGCCGGCCATCAAGCACCTATCTATTCGAATCCCATTTCCCAGCACTTGGCCCAAAGCCTTGCATGCTATGACGTTTCAATTGCTCATCTAAATACTTAACTTTTGTGAGGGTTCCTGCCTCTGTCACCCCTTCAGGCAGTGTGTTCCAAATTCCAAACATCCTCTTGGTGAAAAAGATTTTCCTCAAATCCCCTCTAAACCTCCTGCCCCTAACCTTAAATCTATGCCCCCTGGTTATTGACACCTCCACTAAGGGAAAAAGTTTCTTCCTATCTACCCTATCTTTGCCCCTCATAATTTTGTATACCACAATCAGGTCTCCCCTCAGCCTTCTCTGCTCTAAGGAAAACAACCCTACCCGATCCAGTCTCTCTTCATAGCTGAAATGCTCCAGCCCAGGCAACATCCTGGTGAATCTCCTCTGCATCCTCTCCAGTTCAATCACATCCTTCCTCTAGTCTGGTGACCAGAACTGTACACAGTACTCCAGCTGTGGCCTAACTAGCATTTTATACAGCTCCATCATAACCTCCCTACTCTTATATTCTATGCCTCGACTAATAAAGACAAGAATCCCATATGCCTTCCTAACTACGTTATCTACCTCTGCTGCTGCCTTCCGTGATCTATGGACAAGTACACCAAGGTCCCTCTGTCCTTCCTAGGTTCCTACCATCCATTATATATTCCCTTGCCTTGTTAGTCCTCCCAAAATGCATCACCTCACACTTCTCAGAATTAAGTTCCATTTGCCACTGCTCTGCCCATCTTACCAGCCCACCAATAGCGTCCCGTAACTTAAGGCTTTCCTCCTCACTATTTACGACACCACCAATTTTCGTGCCATCTGCGAACTTACTAATCATACCTCCTATATTCACGTCTAAATCATTAATGTACACGACAAACAGCAAGGGTCCCAGCACCGATCCCTGTGGTACACCACTAGTCACAGACTTCGAATCGCAAAAACAACCCTCGACCAACACCCTCTGCCTCCTGCCACGAAACCAATTTTAGATCCAAATTGCCAGATTGCCCTGGATCCCATGGGCTCTTACCTTCTTGACCAATCTCCCATGCGGGACCTTATCAAAAGCCTTACTGAAGTCCACGTAGACTACATCAACAGCTTTACCTTCATCTACACACCTAGTCACCTCCTCAAAAAATTCAATCACATTTATGAGACATGATCGCCTCCTGACAAAGCCATGCTGACTATTCTTGATTATTCCCTACCTCTCCAAGTGGAGATTAATCCTATCCCTCAGAAGTTTTTCCAATAGTTTCCCTACCACTGATGTTAGACTCACTGGCCTGTAATTACCTGGTTTAACCCTACTACCCTTCTTGAATAATGGTGCCACATTTGCTGTCCTCCAGTCCTCTGGCACCTTTCCTGTGGCCAGAGAGGATTTGAAAATTTGTTTCAGAGCCCCTGCAATCTCCTCCCTTGCCTCACATAGCAGCCTGGGATACATCTCATCTGGGCTTGGGATTTATCCACTTTTAAGCCCGCTAAAACCCCTCATACCTCCTCCCTTTCAATGCTATTTTTTTCAAGTATATCACAATCCCCCTCCCTGATCTCTATACCAACATTGTCCTTTTCCATCGTGAACACAGATGAAAAGTAATCATTTAAAATCTCACTACGTCATCCAGCTCCACACACAGATTGCCGCTTTGGTCCCTACTGGCCCCTCCTCTTTCCCTGGTTATCCTCTTGCCCCTAATATACCTATAAAACACCTTGGGACTTCCCTTTATCTTGCCCGTCAGTGTTTTTTCATGCCCCCTCTTTGCTTTCCTAATTACTTTTTTAAGTACACCCCTACACTTTCTATACTCCTCTCAGATCTCCGCCATTTTCAGCCCTCTGAATCTGCTGTATGTCTCCTTTTTTTTTCCTTATCCAATCCTCTATATCCCTTGTCATCGAGGGTTCCCTGGACTTTTTTGCCCTACCCTTCACCTTTACGGGAACATGTTAGCCCTGAACTCTCACTATTTTCTCTTTGAATGGCTCCCACTTGTCTGATGTAGACTTTCCTGCAAGTAGCTGCTCCCAGTCCACTTTGGCTAGATCCTGTTTTATCATATTGAAATCGGCCTTCCCCCAATTCAGTATCTTTATTTCTGGTCCATCTTTGTCCTTTTCCATAACTACATTAAATCTTAGAGTGATGGTCACTGTCCTTGAATTGCTCCCCCACTGACACTTCTACCATTTGTCATCCTGCTCTGCCATTCAATAAGATCAGAGCTGGGATGGTGGGATTGTCTTATGAGGAAAGATTGAGAAAACTGGGCTTGTATTCTCCAGAGTCCAGAAGAATGAGAGATGATCTCATTTAATCTTACAAAATTCTTCCAGGACGTGACAGGGTTAATGTAGATAGGATGTTCCCCATGGCTGGTGAGTCTTGAACCATGGGACATAGTCTCTGAATAAGGAGTAGACCATTTAAAACTTAGAACTTCTTCACTCAGAGGTCTGTGAATCTTTGGAACTCTCTACCCTAGAGTCCTGTGGAAGCTCAATCATTGTGCATGCTCAAGACAGAAATCAAAAGATATGTGGATGCTCATGACATCAAAGAATATTGGGATAACTCAGGCAAGTGGTATTGAGGTAGATGATTCACTGTGATCTAATTGAATGTCAGAACAGGCTGGATGGGCTGAATGGTCTACCCCCGCTCCTATGTTCCGAGCTGATCATATACATCAACTCCACCTTCCCACACAATCCCCATGTTCCTGAAGTTCATCAGTGCACAAAATCTATCAATCTCTGTCTTGAATACACTCACCACCTGAACATCCACAGCCTCAGGGATACAGAATTCCAAAGACTCACAACCCTTTTAGTGAAGATATCTCTCCTCCTCTCAGTCCAAAATGGTCGACCCCTAATTCGGAGACTGTGACACCTAGGTGTAGCCAGGTGAAAAATCCTCCCAGCGTCTACCATGTAAAGCCCGTTAAGGAACTGATCTGCTTCAATGAGATCATCTCTCGTCCTTCTAAATTCCAGGAAAATTTTCCTCATCTACTTAATCTCTCTTCATAAGATATTTTCTCGATCCGCGAATCGGACCAGTGAATCTTTGTTGCACTCCCTCTAAGACAGGTCTATCCTCCCTGAGGTAAGGAGACCAAAATCACATGCAGTACTCCAGGTGTTGTCACACCAAGATCCCAGGTAATTGTAATTGCAATTACTCTGATACTCCAATTCCGTTATTATACAGGTTAACATTGAACATTCCTCCCTAATTGCTTGCTTTGTTTACACACGAACTTTCTGTGATCCTTGTGCAAGGACATCCAGGACCCACTGAATAATAACATTTCAAAATCTCAAACCATTTAAACATCTTGTTTTTGTATTCTTCCGACCAAAGTGGATAACTTCACACTTCCTCACATTATATTCCATCTGCTATGTCCCTGTCTGCTCACTGAACCTGTCTATATCCCTTTACAGTGTCTTTACATTTTCTTCTCAGCTTAATGTGAGCTCTTCTGGAAAGTCACAGAACTTCTTACAGCTTTCAGTAGCCATGTATTGGTCGCTGGAGAGTTCACTCACTGCCAAGGCCAACGTCTTCACATTGAACCTGGACCATGATCTGAGTGAACCAGCAGCCTCAGCTTTCAGTGATCCAGACAAAGCTGAAGAGTGTGTAAATGTGAGGGCTCAGTGTGTGAAGAACCAGCAGCCTCGGGGCCGAGTAATCTAGACCCAGCCGAAGAGTGTGTAAATGTGATGGCTCAGTGTGTGAGGAACCAGCAGCCTCGGGGCCGAGTAATCTAGACCCAGCTGAAGAGTGAGTAAATGTGAGGGCTCAGTGTGTGAGGAACCAGCAGCCTCGGGGCCGAGTAATCTAGATCCAGCTGAAGAGTGTGTAAATGTGATGGCTCAGTATGTGAGGAACCGGCAGCCTCGGGGCCTAGTAATCAAATAAATAAACAAAAAACTCAAATTAAAAGGGCCTTTCTCGACGTCGATTTTGCACTCCTGTCCCTGCGGTGCCCACCGATCGCGGAAGGCCTCAAGCGTACCGGTGGGCATCGCATGCTCCTTCTCCAGGGACACCTGGGCGTGAATGTAACTGTGGAAGAGGGGCAGGAAATCAGGGAGAATGGACCCCCTGATGGCCCGCAGCCTGGACCTGTGAATTGCCACCTTTTGACCAGGCACAGGCCTCATGCGTACCGGCGGACACCACATGCTCCTTTTCCAGGGACACCCGGGCGCGAACGTAACCGCGGAAGAGGGGCAGGCAATCGGGGAGGACGGACCCCCCGACGGCCCGCAACCTGGACCTGTGAATTGCCACCTTGGCCAGGCCCAGGAGCAGACCGACGAGGAGATCCTCCTCCTGGCCCAAACCCCTCCGCACCGGGTGCCCAAAGATCAGGAGCGTGGGACTGAAGTGCAGCCAGAATTTGAGGAGCAGCCCCTTCAGATACTCAAATAGGGGCTGCAACCTCGCACACTCCGTCTAAATGTGGAACACAGACTCGTCCAGGCCGCAGAAAGTACAGGTGGCCTGGGAGTCCGTGAACCTACTTAAAAGCCTATTGCACGGGACTGCTCTGTGCAGCACCCTCCACCCCAGGTCCCCGATGTAAAGGGGGAAGACTCCCGCGTAGAGAGACCTCCATTGGGATTTCCCCTCGCCGCCAGATGGCAACACGGACCGCCAGGGCATGTCCGGCCGGCTGACGAGGGCGAGGAAGTGGAGAGTGTGCAGGAGCAGCCCGTACAGGAAACCCCTCCGCGCCGATTGGAATGGCACGGAGGGCATTTCCGAGAGGCGGCTCGGGTTGTGCGGGACCGGCTCCCGAGGAGGGTTTCGGGGCCTGGGTCCGATCGCTCCGCACTCCCGAGCCCCCTCGCCACCCGCAGTGAGGGGCGTCCCGGGGGTTTCGGCTACTCCTCCGCCCGCCGGACCGTCCCCGGAGTCGGCCGCCCGGACAGCCGAGGCGCTCTCCTCCGCCGGCAGGGGAGCGTCCTGACTGGAGGCGACCATGTTCCAGACTCGGAAAAGATCCCGGTAAAAGACAGGCAACTCCCTCAGAGAGGCGCGGCTAACGGACTCCACCGGGAGCTGCGTGTTGTCTTGAAGGCAGTGACACTGGCGGACAAAATACGTCGCCAGCACACACCATCTGGGAGGACGCTCAACGTACAGGTATCTCTGCAGGGTCCGAAGGTGGAGAGTCGCAGCCTGGGTGCGGACGCACACCAGCGACTGACCGCCCTCCTCGATCGGGAGTCTCAGGACCGCGGCAGAGACCCAGTGTTTCCTCTTGCCCCAGAAGAAATCGACGAGTTTCTTCTGGATCTTGGTGGCAAATACAGGGGGCGGGGCCAAAGTGACCAACCGGTACCACAGCATGGAGGCCACCAGTTGGTTTATGACCAACGCTCGGCCCCTGTAGGAAAGCACTCGGAGCAGTCCTGTCCAGCGCCCCAGCCCAGTGGTGACTTTCACCTCCAACTCTTGCCAGTTTGCCAGCCAGGATTCCTCAGCGGGGCTTAGGTGGACTCCCAGATAGAGGAGGTGCGTGGTGCTCCACGCAAAAGGTGTCATCTCCTCCGGCAGGGAGTCCACCTGCCACTGACCCACCAGGAGTCCGGAACATTTCTCCCAATTGATCCTCGCGGAGGACGCAGCAGAGAAGGTCTGCTGGCAGTCGCGAATCTTCCGCAAGTCAACGGGATTTGTGACCGCGAGGAGCACGTCATCGGCGTAAGCCGAGAGGATGACCCAGATGGCCGGCTCGCGCAGAGCCAATCCCGTCAACCTCCTGCGAAGCAGGCACAGGAACAGCTCCACGTAGATGGTATCCAATTGGCCGGACATGCGGCATCCCTGACGCACTCCTCTCCCAAAGCGAAGGGGCACTGTCAAGGACCCGTTAACTTTGACCAGACACTCTGCAGCGGGGTATAAAATTCAGACCCAGGCCACCAAATGCGGCCTGAGTCCAAAAGTGCGCAGAGTCCCGAAAAGGTATTTGTGATCCACCCTGTCGAATGCCTTCTCCTGATCGAGGGAGTGAAAGGCGACCGACAGACCAGTCCTCTTGGAAAGATGGATCAGGTCACGGACCAGATGGATGTTGTCCTGGATGGTCCGGCCCGGGACCGTGCTGGACTGGTCAGGGTGGATCATGTGGGCCAGCAGGGAGCTCAGGCGAGTAGACATAGCCCGGGCAAAGATCTTATAATCCATGCTGAGGAGGGAGACCGGACACACGTTTTTAAGCAGGCAGAGATCGCCCCTCTTCAGCTGCAGGACGATGACCACCCTGCACAGAGAGGGGCATCTCCCTGGTCGCCAGGCGTTCCCCCAGGACCCGCATGTAATCGTCCCCCAGGACGTCCCAGAATGCCCTGAGGAACTCCGCGGTCTGCCTGTCCAGCCCCGGGGATTTGCCCCTCAAGAGCTCGTGGAGGACACCGGTCAGCTCCGCCAACATGAGCGGAATCGCCAATCCTTCGATGCCCTCCAGGCTGACTTCCGGCAGGTCCTCCCACAAATGTCTGCGCGTCCTCGCTGGACGGATCCGGAGAGAACAATGCACTGGAATATGTACGGACCAGGAGGCCCATTCCTTCCAGATCCGTGATGGAGGATCCGTCGTCAGCCAGCAGCTCGATGAGCTGCTTACGGACCCTGCGCAATTTTCCCAGCGAGTAGAAGGGTGAGGAGCGGTCCAAATCTTCCAGGATCTGCATCCACGACCTCACGTATGTGCTTCGGGACCCTATGAGCTGCAGGTCCCTCAGCGCACCCTTCTCTTTGTGGGCCTGCCACAGGGCCGGATCCGCAATGGCATGACCGAGGCGGGACTCCAAGTCGAGCACCTCCATCGCTAGGTGCCCGATCTTGGCTTACTTTCTCTTGGTCGACCCCTTCGCGTACTCCTGACAGAAGACACGGATGTGAATCTTGCCCACATCCCACCATAGACTCAAAGAGGTGAAGCTTCCTTCTCCAGTCAGCCCAGAATCGATGGAATGAGTCCTGGAATCGCTCGTCTTCCAGCAGCCGGTTGTTAGACTGCCAGCACGTGGACCCCGCCTGCGTGCAGAGTGAAGTGAACTCTGCCCACACCAGTTGGTGGTCCGAGCACGGCACCAACCGCATGGAGGCCACCGAGACACAGGAGACGTTCACCTGCGAAAACTAGAGGCGGTCGATTCGGGACCCTCATCCTCCAGACCACCATGTGAAGGCACTGGAGTCGGGATGGAGATTCCGCCAGACGTCCACCAAGTTGAGGGAGCTGATCAGTTCCCAAAACATCTCCCCTGACGCTTAGCCGCGCTGGGGACCAGAGCGATCCCCCACCTCAATGGTGCAGTTAAAATCACCCCTGAGAATGATGTACTCGCCGCTATCGATGAAGTTCAAGAGAGCGGACGCTTCTTCAATGAAGCTGGCTTGCAACGCGCCGGGCCTGGGTGCGTACACGTTCACAAACTGGAGCGGCACACTACCCAGACGAACGGCGAGGTGGAGCAAGCAGCTCGGCACAAGTTCCTTGACCCCCAAGATCTCTGGCTGAAAAGTCGGGCCAACAAGATAGCCACCCAGCTAGTAATAGGGGTGAGGTGACTCATGTAGACCCCACCCTGCCACTCCAGGAGCCAGGTAGCTTCGTCTCCCGGAACGGTGTGGGTTTCCTGCAGAAAGCTCATCACATATCTCCCTTCCCTGAGGACTGAGAGATTGTGAGACGCCCTGCTGTCGTTGATGTTGAGGCTGGCTATGGTTATCTTCATGTCAAAGGTACTTAAAACCTGTCACCAACACCTCACTTTGAGGAGCAAGTGGAAGTGCACCTGGCCTTCCACTCCCCCAGCATCCCATTGAGGAACATATTAAATCAGCGCCTCTCAACCAGTTTCACGCCCGCATCCTTCCCCACTTTCTTGAGGGCAGCACGGACAGACTGGATGATCAGCACCAGATTCAACCAACAGCCGAGGGCCAGCTGAACTTTGTTGCGGCAACCCCCGCATGCCACGAGGAAATCCCGTAGTTTCGCTGTGGGGATGAGAGGAGACTCGGTGGGAGGCACGAGGGACACCACCATCTCATTGGCGATGGAATCAAGATCGTCCTCCGTGTCCCACACCGAGTCCCCATCCTCCTCCGGGTCATCACCGCCAGCGGCCGACACACCCACCACACACTGTGGGGCGGACCTCCATCATGATCTCACCCCCAGGATCGATGGCGGAGGAGTTCTCTCTGGGTTCTCGAATGGAACTGGAGCCTGTGGGTGCCAGCGGTTCAGGACCCCCCTGCACCTCCGTCCCCAGGCCAATGAGTGGTCCAGGGGAGATGGAAGTGCCCGACTCCAGGAATCCAGCCGGAGCCGGGAACGAAGGCGGAGAGAGAAGGCGATTTCCCATCCCGTCAGTGGCCATAGGACCAGCAGACAGGGAATTACACAGATTGGCCTCTGGGCCAGGTACATCCCGGGCGGCAGAGTCAGGCTGTTGGGAAGGCGGCCCCTCATGGCCTCGCCCTCACCCAGGACACCCAACCCATCGGCCAAAGAAATGATTTCTCCCGTACGGTCCACAGACTCCCCTACTAGGGGCGGTTCCCCCACCTCAGGAGTTGACAAGATTTCAGGGCCATCTTCCCCACCTCCGTTCTGAGGGGTGGAGGGGTCCCACCTAGGGCTCGAGGCCCTGATCGTGCGGGTGGCAGGGGGAGCCTGAGGACCCACGCTAGGAGATGGATTCCGTGGTTCAGGGCCTTCTTCAGAGGAGGGACTTCTCCTTCTCCTGTTTCAGGAGGGGCGCGGAGGCTCAGAGACCTCCATGTCATCAGGGGCCTCTGCCTCTGCGCCCAGCTTTTGCCTGGTCACCCTGGGCCTGAGCCAGCCCTGGGGCAGGTAGATTCCCCGGGAATGGGCCTTGGGCTGATCTCAGGCTGGGGTTGTACCACAGTGTCCAGGGGATGCGCCTCTCGATGTTTATTTTCCCTCCGCGTCTTCCCTCCACTTGGACGGGCACCTCCCTCCCCACCAGAGGCTGTGAAAACCACAGCCTCCGGCACCAACTGAACGGTGTCTGGTGGAGGTGTAGGGGGAGTGGGACGAGGTGCAGCAGCACCAGCCTGGGCCGCCAAGGTTGAGTTGGTAGCCAGGAGGTTGGGGCAGTTCTTACGAACATGCCCCACACCCTTGCAGACATGGCACCGCGCCCTGTCCAAGGTCCAGAGGATGTGGTAGGCCGCCCCCTGGAACTCCACATTGAAATGGCCACCCGTAACCTCCTCCCGCATCAGCTGCATAAATAATTAGCGGCGGAAAGAGTGCACGTGCCGGAGGCTGTTCTCCCGAAGACTGAGCGGGACTGGGGTGAGCCCTGTCTTTACCTCCCCCCAAAAGGTGCAGGTGGGGAAGGAGGAGCTCACCAGGAATGAACAGCAGGACATTCAACAGAATGACCCGTTGCGCAGTGGCCTCCACTGGGTCCACTGGCAGAAATGTCCCGCCCACAGTGAGCCCCTTGCTCAGAGCCAGCGATACCGTCCGCTCGGTCTTCAGGAAAATCACAGCCTTCCCGTACATTTTAGAGGAAGCAAAAATGGCTGGAGGGCCGACAACCTCGGTCATTGCTTTCATACATGCCTCTATTGACTTATTGGGATTGATGTAACTCTTGACCTCATGCTTCAATATTACCAGCGCAAATGGTGACAGGGCAACAGGTGCAGCTGCAGCAGGGGCTTGCCATGGGGTCGAAGAGCCACACCCACCTCTAAGAAATAAAGCACACAACAGTTTTCTTTTAAACACAAGCAATATGATGGCGCGGGGTTGTGGGGGAGGGGATGGGGAGCGAAATGGAGTAGAGGAGGAGAGGACTGAAAAGGACAAGGAGAGGAGAAGATAGGTGGCCGAGTGATGGAAGGGAGAGAAGGGCTGCGAGGGTGTTACTGTTCAATTGGTGGTTGGAGCACCTTGCTGCAGAGTCTACAGTTCAATCTTCCAGTCAGGGGAGGGTTCTTCGCCCGGTCGGCTAGAGCCGCCCAGTTCTCTCTTCCTTCAGTTCGATAAAGATTGTCTTCAGCCAGGCAGCTCCAGCCATCCCGAGCCACAGTTTGGGGTGGGGAGGGAGCCCCTTTTGTGCAGGATGGAAGATAAACATAAGAGCAAATACAGAGGTTCCCGATAGAATTTGGCAGCCCCACCCCTGGATCTTCCGCTGCCTCCTCCCCCCCCAACAGTCCAAACAACAAACAGTTCTCTGGTGCTCCAACACCCACCTCTCCAAAATAACTTGTAGCTCTTTGTTTTTGTAAGATAGCAACAGTTCCACAGTTAAAGTTGTAAATTGCAGCTCTCTCCACTCTGCAGTCACCTCTCTCCAGTTACTCCAGTCTCCAGTTGCAGCTGCTCCCCCTGATTGCAGACAGAAAGTGCTTCACAAATTGCCCAGCCAATCCCATGCTGCACCTGTCCTGGGAGTGTTTGATGGGACAGTTTAGAGTCATAGAGTTAAACAGCACAGAAACAGGCCCTTCGGCCCATCGTATCTGTGCCAGCCATCAAGCACCCAACTATTCTAATCCCATATTCCTGCACTTGGCCCGTAGCATTATATGCGATGGCATTTCAAGTGCTCATCTAAATACTTCTTAAATGTTGTGAGGGATCCTGCCTCCACCACCTCTTCAGGCAGTGTGTTCCAGATTCCAACCACCCTCTGTGTGAAAACATATTTCCTCAAATCCCCCCAAACCTCCTGCTCCTTACCCAAAATCTATGCCCCCTGGATCTTGACCCCTCCGCTAAGGGAAAACTGTTCTTCCTATCTAACCTATCTATGCCCCTCATAACCTTGTATACGTCAATCATGTCCCCACTCAGCCTTCTCTGCTCCAAGGATAACAACCCTAGTCTTTTCAGTCTACCTTCATAGCTGAAATGCTCCAGCTCAGGCAACATCCTGGTGAATCTCCTCTGCACCCTCTCCAGTTCAATCACATCCTTCCAATAGTGTGGCAACCAGAGCTGTACACAATACTCCAGCTGTGGCCTAACTAGCGTTTTATTCATCTCCATCATAACCTCCCTGCTCTTATATTCTATGCCTTGGCTAATAAATGCAAGTATCCCATATGCCTTCCTAACTACCTTATCTACCTGTGCTGCTGCCTTCAGTGATCTATAGACAAGTACACCAAGGTCCTTCTGACCCTCTGTATTTCCGAGGGACCTAGCATCCATTGTATATTCTCTTGCCTTGTTAGTCCTCCCAAAATGCATCACCCCACACTTTTCAGGATTAAATTCCATTTGCCATTGCTCCGCCCATCTTACCAGCCCATCTATATCTCCCTGCAATCGAAGGATTTCCTCCTCACTATTTAAAATACCACCAGTTTTCGTGTCATCTGCAAGCTTACTGATCATACCTCCTATATTCGCGTCTGAATCATTAATGTACACTACAAACAGCAAGAGCCCCAGCACTGATCCCTGTGGTACACCAGTGGTCACAGGCTTCCAATCACAAAAACAGCCCTCGACTATTACCCTCTGCCTCCTGCCACTAAGCCAATTTTAGATCCAATTTGCCAAATTTATTTATTTATTTTCAGAACATTACAGCGCAGTACAGGCCCTTCGGCCCTCGATGTTGCGCCAACCTGTGAAACCATCTGACCTACACTATTCCATTTTCATCCATATGTCTATCCAATGACCACTTAAATGCCCTTAAAGTTGGCGAGTCTACTACTGCTGCAGGCAAGGCGTTTCACGCCCCTACTACTCTCTGAGTAAAGAAACTACCTCCAACATTTGTCCTATATCTATCACCCCTCAACTTAAAGCTATGTCCCCTCGTGTTTGCCATCACCCTGGATCCCATGGGCTCTTACCTTCTTCACCAATTTTACATGCGGGACCTTATCAAAAGCCTTAGTGAAATCCATGTATACTACATCAACAGCTTTACCCTCATTGACACATCTAGTCACCTCCTCGAAAAATTCAATCAAGTTAGTTAGACACGATCTCCCCCTGACAAAGCCCTGCCGACTGACTATCCCTGATTAATCCCTACCTCTCCAAGTGGAGTTCAATCCTGACCCTCAGAATTTTTTCCAATATTTTCCCAACCACTGATGTTCGACTCACCGGCCTGTAATTACCTGGTTTAACCCTGCTACCCTTCTTGAATAATGGTACCACATTTGCTGTCCTGCAGTCCTCTTGCACCTCTCCTGTGGCCAGAGAGGATTTGAAAATTTGTGTCATAGCCCCTGCTATATCCTCCCTTGCCTCTCATAACAGCCTGGGATACATTTCATCTGGGCCTGAGGATTTATCCACATTTAAGCCCGCTAAAACAGCGAATATTTCCTCTCTTTCAATGCTAATATGTTCAAGTATATCACAATCCCCCTCCCTGATCTCTGCACCTACATCATCCTTCTCCAAAGGGCACACCAATGAAAAGTAATCATTTAAAACTTTACCTATGTCCTCTGGCTCCACACAAAGATTGCCATGTTGGTCCCTAATGGGCCCTACTCTTTCCCTGGTTATCCTCTTACCCTTAATATACTTAGAAAAATCTTTGGGATTTTCCTTTATCTTGCCCGCCAGTGTTTTATCATGTCCCCTCTTTGCTCCCCTAATTACCTTTTTAAGTGCCACCCTACACTTTCTATACTCCTCTCATGCCTCCGCTGTTGTCAGCGCTCGGGATCTACCATAAGCTTCCTTCTTTTTCCTGATCCAATCCTCTATACCCCTCGACATCCCTGGGTTCCCTGGGCCTGTTAGTCCAACTCTTCACCTTAATGGGCACATGTTGGCTTTGAACTCTCACAATTTCCTCTTTGAATGACTCCCACTGATGTGATGTTGACTTTCCTACAAGTAGCTGCTCCCAGTCCACTTTGGCCAGATCCTGTTTTATCATATTGAAATCAGCCTTCACCCAATTCAGTACCTTTATTTCCGGTCTATCTTTGTCCTTTTCCATATCTATCTTAAATCTTACAGAGTTATGGTCACTATCCCCGAAATGTTCCCCCACTGACACTTCTACCACTTGTCCAGCTTCGTTCACTAGGATTAGGTCCAGTCCTGCTCCTTTTCTTGTAGGACTTTCTACATACTGGCTCAAAAAGCTCTCCTGTATGCACTTTAAGAGTTCCCGACACTGGAAATCCAGCTGGAGTCACGACCGGACGCGGAGAGCAGAGGCCATCTCTGCCCCGCCAGCGCCTACAGGCCCAGCAGACGGTGCACTATGAAAAATGGCCTCTGGGTCTGGAACATCCTGGATGGCAGCATCAAGCTGCTGGGGGTTTGACCCTCATGGGTCTTGTCCCCACGCAGAACATCCGTCCCAGTGGCAGATGGAGTATTTCCTGCTGGTGGGTCCACAGGCTCCCCCACCAATGGGAGGGCCCCCCACCTTGGGAGTTGCCAAATTTACAGGGGCATCTCTCCCCCTGCCCTTCTAAGTGATAGGTAGTTCCCGTTCATGTTTCGAGGCGCTGATCCTGCTGGTGGCGGGGGGAGCCTGAGGACCCGCGCCAGGTGATGGACCCTGTAATTCAGGGTCCTCTTCAGAGGAGGGGCACCTCCTTTTCTTATTCCAGGAGGAGCACAGAGGCTCTGAGACCTCCTTCTTTGTAGTGGTCACTGCTTCTACCTCTGCACCCCCCTGCCCAGATCACTTGGGCCCGAGCTCTGCCGCAGGGCAGGTGGGGTCCCCTGTATTGGGCCTAGCGCTAACCTGAGGCTCAGGTTGTTGTTTTGTGTCCAGGCAGCACGCCTTTGGGTGTTTTGACTTGCACCGTGCCTTCCTTCCACCTGGACGGGTCTCCCCCTCCCCACCGGAGGCTATGAAAACCACGGCCTCCGGGACCGCCTGAGCGGCAGTTGTTGCAGGGGTCGGGGGAGTAAGGGGAGGTGCAGCAGTGCCACCCTGCGCTGCCGAGGTAGAGCTGGCAACCTGGAGGTTGTGGCAGCTCTGACGAACATGCCCCACCCCGTTACAGGCGTGGCACCGCACTCCGTCCGAGTTCCAGAAGACACGATTGGCCGTCCCCAGAATTCCATAATAAATTGGCATTCCGTGACCTCTTCCCGGGCCAGCTGCATAAAGAGCTGTCCATGGAAGGAGTATACATGCCGGACGCAGTTCTCCCAAAGACCGAGCAGGTCTGGGGTAAGCGCCGTCTTTATCTCCCCCAGATGGGGGAGGAGGAGCTCACCAGGAATGAAGCGTGGGACATTTGACAAGGTGACCCGCTGCGCATTGGCCTCTAGCAGGTCCTCTAGCAGAAAGGTCCCGCCCACAGTGAGCCCCTTGCTCAGGGCCAAGGACACCACCCACTCGCTATTCTGGAAAAACACTTTTCGAGCCTTCAACAATGGCCGAGGGGCCGACAACCTCAGCCATTGCTTGTACACGTGCCTCTATTGACATATTGGGGTGGACGTAGCTCTCGACCCCATGCTTTGATGTTAATGGCGTAAATGGTGACGGGGCAACAGGTGCAGCTGCAGCAGCATATGTGTGAGAAGGCCCCGTCACCAGTTAAGAGGGGCTTGCCCTGGGGTCGAAGAGCCATGCCCACCCGAGAAACAAAGAAAATAGCAGTTTTTTTTAAACTTTAAGGATATGATGAGGGGCTGGGAGTAGAGGAGATAGAGGTGAAAAGGAAATGGAAAAGGAGAGAACAGGTGGCTGAGTGGTGGAAGGGAGAGAAAGGCTGCAAGGATGTTCCTCTTGAATAGGTGGTTGGAGCACCCTACTGGAAATAGTACAAAGCTCAATCTTCCAGTGGGGGGGCGATGGGAGAATTCTTCGCCAGGGTCGGCTGGAACCGTCCTGTTTTTTCCACTTGCTGCTGTTGTGACAAAGACTTTCTTCACCCAGGTGGCTCCAGCTGTCCCGAGCCACGCAGTTGGGGTGGGGAGGGTGCTCCATTTGTGCCAAAAGGAGGAAAGCACAAGAGCAAATACAAGGGCTCCCGATAGAATCTTTGTGGCCCACCCCTGGATATTCTGGTATCTCCTCCCTCCCGCAACAGTCCAAGCAAAACAGTTCTCCAGTGCTCCAACACCCACCTCTCCAAAATAACTCACAGATCCTGTTTCTCTGCAATGGTAGAATCAGTTCCACATTTGTATGTTGTAAATGTTTCAGCTCTCTCCAATCTCAGCTCCCACCAGTCTGCACAGGTGCAGCTGTTTCACCTGATTGCAGACAGGAAATGCTCCAAATGCACCAACCAATCAGAGCTGTAACTGCCCTGGGAGTGTTTGATGGGAAAGTGTAGAGGGAATCTAACACTTCATGTGCAGACGGCAATGCAGCAGAATCCTGTTCTTTCATAAAAATCTATGTTTTGAAGAGTCACTGATGGGGACATGTACAATGAGCATTACTTCATCTAACACTTGCTGCAACTGCCTTGGAGAAGTTGAGGGAACTGATCAGCACCCTCGCCTTGGTGAACGTCTGGTGGAATCTCGATCCCGACTCCAATGCCTTCGGCTGCAGGTCTGGAGGAGGAGGCTCCCGAATTGACAACCTCTACATTTTGTAGGCATATGTTACGTGTGTCTCTATGGCCTCCATGCAGTTGGTGCAATGGTCAGAGCTGCTGGCTGATGACGGATCCTCCATCACAGATCCGGAGGGAATGGGCTTTTTGGTACATACTTATTACAGCACATTGTTCTCTCCGGATTTGACCAGCGAGGATGCGTGCAGAGTTTTCTGAGAGGACCTGCTGAAGGTCAGCCCAGAGGGTGCTGGACGACTGGAGGCTCTGCTAACATTGGCAGAGCTGACCAGCGCCCTCCACCAGCTCTCAAAGGGAAAATCTACAGAGCTCGACAGGCTGACCATGGGGTTCTGGGAAATCCTGGGGGGGGGGGGGCGTCATTATGTACAGATCCAGGGGGAAAGCCTGGTGACCAGGGAGATGCCCTTCTCATGGCGCAGGGCGAAAGAGGGGTGATCTCCACCTGCTTGGGAACTGGTGCCTGGTCTCCCTCCTCAGCATGGATTATAAGATCTTTTCCCTGGCTAGGTCTACTTGTCTGGGCTCCCTGTTGGCCCACAAGATCCAACCTGACCAGTCCTACACGGTCCCGGACCGGTCCATCCAGGACAGCATCCACCTGGTCCTGGACATGATCCATTTTTCTAAGAGGACTGGTTTGTCAGTCACCTTTCCCTCCTTCAATCAGGAAAAGGGACTCGACAATGTGGATCACAAATATTATTTCTAGACTCTGCACACGTTCGTACTCAGGCTGCAATTTGTGACCCGGTTCTGACTTTTCTACACTGCCACAGAGTGTCTGGTCAAAGTTAACAGGTCCTTGACGGTGTCCCTTCACTTTGACAGATGTGTACTTCAGGGATGCCCCATGTCTAGCCAATTATATACCATCTGTGTGGAGCCACTCCTGTGCCTGCCTTGGAGGAGATTGGTGGGTTTGGCTCTGTGTGGTTGTCCTCTCGGCTTACGCCATAGATGTGCTCCTCATGGTCACAGATCCCGTTGACTTGCAGAATATGCGTGAGTGCCAGAAAACCTTTTCTGCCGTGTCCTCTGAGAGGAATTGGGAGAAATGTTCCGGACTCCTGGTGGGTCAGTGGCAGGTGGATGACTTGCTGGAGGAGTTAGCCATGCATGTCCTTTATCTGGGAGTCCACCTGAGCCCTGCTGAGGAAGCATGGCCAGAAACTGGCTGGCGTTGGAGGTGAATGTCACAGCTCAGCTAGGACAAAGAAGAAAGAGCAGTACAGCACAGGAACAGGCCATTCAGCCCTCCAAGCCTGCACCGATCTTGATGCCTGTCTAAACTAAAACCTTCTGCACTTCCAGGGTCCGTATCTCTCTATTCCCATCCTATTCATGTATTTGTCAAGATGCCTCTTAAACGTTGCTATCGTACCTGCTTCCACCACCTCCCCCGGCAGCAAGTTCCAGGCACTCACCACCCTCTGTGTAAAGAACTTGCCTCGCACATCCCCTCTAAACTTTGCCCCTCGCACCTTAAACCTATCTCCCTGAGTAACTCAATCTTCAACCCTGGGAAAAAGCTTCTGACTATCCACTCTGTCCATGCCGTTCATAACTTTGTCAACCTCTATCATGTCGCCCCTCCACCTCCGTCGTTCAGGTGAAAACAATCCGAGTTTATCCAACCTCTCCTCATAGCTAATACCTTCCAGACCAGACAACATCCTGGTAAACCTCTTCTGTACCCTCTCCAAAGCCTCCACATCCTTCTGGTAGTGTGGCGACCAGAATTGCATGCAATATTCCAAGTGTGGCCCAACTAAGGTTCTGTACAGCTGTAGCATGACTTGCCAATTTTTATATTTTATGCCCCGATCGATGAAGGAAAACATGCCATATGCCTTCTTGACTACCTCATCCACCTGCGTTGCCACTTTCAGTGATCTGTGGACCTGTATGCCCAGATCTCTCTGCCTGTCAATACTCCTAAGGGTACTGCCATTTACTGTATACTTCCCACTTGTATTTTCTTTCTTTTGGGCCTCCTTATCTCGAGAGACAATGGATACGCGCCTGGAGGTGGTCAGTGGTTTGTGAAGCAGCGCCTGGAGTGGCTATAAAGGCCAATTCTGGAGTGACAGGCTCTTCCACAGGTGCTGCAGAGAAATTTGTTTGTTGGGGCTGTTGCACAGTTGGCTCTCCCCTTGCGCCTCTGTCTTTTTTCCTGCCAACTACTAAGTCTCTTCGACTCGCCACAATTTAGCCCTGTCTTTATGGCTGCCCGCCAGCTCTGGCGAATGCTGGCAACTGACTCCCACGACTTATGATCAATGTCACACGATTTCATGTCGCGTTTGCAGACGTCTTTATAACGGAGACATGGACGGCCGGTGGGTCTGATACCAGTGGCGAGCTCGCTGTACAATGTGTCTTTGGGGATCCTGCCATCTTCCATGCGGCTCACATGGCCAAGCCATCTCAAGCGCCGCTGACTCAGTAGTGTGTATAAGCTGGGGATGTTGGCCGCTTCAAGGACTTCTGTGTTGGAGATATAGTCCTGCCACCTGATGCCAAGTATTCTCCGAAGGCAGCGAAGATGGAATGAATTGAGACGTCGCTCTTGGCTGGCATACGTTGTCCAGGCCTCGCTGCCGTAGAGCAAGGTACTGAGGACACAGGCCTGATACACTCGGACTTTTGTGTTCCGTGTCAGTGCGCCATTTTCCCACACTCTCTTGGCCAGTCTGAACATAGCAGTGGAAGCCTTACCCATGCGCTTGTTGATTTCTGCATCTAGAGACAGGTTACTGGTGATAGTTGAGCCTAGGTAGGTGAACTCTTGAACCACTTCCAGAGCGTGGTCGCCAATATTGATGGATGGAGCATTTCTGACATCCTGCCCCATGATGTTCGTTTTCTTGAGGCTGATGGTTAGGCCAAATTCATTGCAGGCAGACGCAAACCTGTCGATGAGACTCTGCAGGCATTCTTCAGTGTGAGATGTTAAAGCAGCATCGTCAGCAAAGAGGAGTTCTCTGATGAGGACTTTCCGTACTTTGGACTTCGCTCTTAGACGGGCAAGGTTGAACAACCTGCCCCCTGATCTTGTGTGGAGGAAAATTCCTTCTTCAGAGGATTTGAACGCATGTGAAAGCAGCAGGGAGAAGAAAATCCCAAAAAGTGTGGGTGCGAGAACACAGCCCTGTTTCACACCACTCAGGATAGGAAAGGGCTCTGATGAGGAGCCACCATGTTGAATTGTGCCTTTCATATTGTCATGGAATGAGGTGATGATATTTAGTAGCTTTGGTGGACATCCGATCTTTTCTAGTAGTCTGAAGAGACCACGTCTGCTGACGAGGTCAAAGGCTTTGGTGAGATCAATGAAAGCAATGTAGAGGGGCATCTGTTGTTCACGGCATTTCTCCTGTATCTGACGAAGGGAGAACAGCATGTCAATAGTCGATCTCTCTGCACGAAAGCCACACTGTGCCTCAGGGTAGACGCGCTCGGCCAGCTTCTGGAGCCTGTTCAGAGCGACTCGAGCAAAGACTTTCCCCACTATGCTGAGCACTTGTATTAGACCTTCCAAAATGCATGACCTCACATTTGTCCGGAACAAACTCCATTTCTCCGCCCAAGTCTCCAACCTATCTATGTCCTGCAGTATCCTCTGACAAACCTCATCACTATCCGCAACTCCACCAACCTTTGTGTCATCCGCTCATCAGACCAGCTACATTTTCCTCCAAATCATTTATATATACTGCAAACAGCAAAGGTCCCAGCATTGATCCCTGTGGAACACCACTAATCACAGCCCTCCATTCAGAAAAGCACCCTTCCACTGCTACCCTCTGTCTTCTATGACTGAGCCAGTTCTGTATCCATCTTGCCAACTCACCTCTGATCCCATGTGACTTCACCTTTTGTACCAGTCTGCCATGAGGCACGTTGTCAAAGGCTTTACTGAAGTCCATGTGGACAACATCCACTGCCCTTCCTTCATCAATCATCTTCGTCACTTCCTCAAAAAACTCAATCAAATTAGTGAGACACGACCTCCCCTTCACAAAACCATGCTGCCTCTCGATAATAAGTTAATTTGTTTCCAAATGGGAGTAAATCCTGTCCCGAAGAATCCTCTCCAATAATTTCCCTACCACTGACGTAAGGCTCACCAGCCAATAATTTCCTGGAATGTCCTTGCTACCCTTCTTAAACAAAGGAACAACATTGGCTATTCTCCAGCCCTCTGGGACCTCACCTGTAGCCAATGAGGATACAAAGATTTCTGTCAAGGCCCCAGCAATTTCCTCCCTTGCCTCCCTCAGTATTCTGGGGTAGATCCCATCAGGCCCTGGGGACTTATCTACCTTAATGTTTTTCAAGACGCCCAACACCTCCTCCTTTTTGATATTGACATGACCCAGACTATCTACACTCCCTTCCCTAGACTAATCATCCACCAAGTCCTTCTCTTTGGTGAATACTGAAGCAAAGTATTCATTTAGTACCTCGCCCATTTCCTCTGGCTCCACACATAGATTCCCTCCTCTGTCCTTGAGTGGGCCAACCCTTTTCCTGGCTACCCTCTTGCTCTTCATATACGTATAAAAAGCCTTGGGATTTTCCTTAATCCTGTTTGCCAATAACTTTTCATGACCCCTTTTAGCCCTCCTGATTCCTTGCTGAAGTTCCTTCCTACTTTCTTTATATTCCTCAAGGGCTTCGTCTGTTCCCAGCCTTCTAGCCCTTACGAATGCTTCCTTTTTCTCTTTGACTTCTTTTGGGCCTCCTTATCTCGAGAGACAATGGATACGCGCCTGGAGGTGGTCAGTGGTTTGTGAAGCAGCGCCTGGAGTGGCTATAAAGGCCAATTCTGGAGTGACAGGCTCTTCCACAGGTGCTGCAGAGAAATTTGTTTGTTGGGGCTGTTGCACAGTTGGCTCTCCCCTTGCGCCTCTGTCTTTTTTCCTGCCAACTACTAAGTCTCTTCGACTCGCCACAATTTAGCCCTGTCTTTATGGCTGCCCGCCAGCTCTGGCGAATGCTGGCAACTGACTCCCACGACTTGTGATCAATGTCACACGATTTCATGTCGCGTTTGCAGACGTCTTTATAACGGAGACATGGACGGCCGGTGGGTCTGATACCAGTGGCGAGCTCGCTGTACAATGTGTCTTTGGGGATCCTGCCATCTTCCATGCGGCTCACATGGCCAAGCCATCTCAAGCGCCGCTGACTCAGTAGTGTGTATAAGCTGGGGATGTTAGCCGCTTCAAGGACTTCTGTGTTGGAGATATAGTCCTGCCACCTGATGCCAAGTATTCTCCGAAGGCAGCGAAGATGGAATGAATTGAGACGTCGCTCTTGGCTGGCATACGTTGTCCAGGCCTCGCTGCCGTAGAGCAAGGTACTGAGGACACAGGCCTGATACACTCGGACTTTTGTGTTCCGTGTCAGTGCGCCATTTTCCCACACTCTCTTGGCCAGTCTGAACATAGCAGTGGAAGCCTTACCCATGCGCTTGTTGATTTCTGCATCTAGAGACAGGTTACTGGTGATAGTTGAGCCTAGGTAGGTGAACTCTTGAACCACTTCCAGAGCGTGGTCGCCAATATTGATGGATGGAGCATTTCTGACATCCTGCCCCATGATGTTCGTTTTCTTGAGGCTGATGGTTAGGCCAAATTCATTGCAGGCAGACGCAAACCTGTCGATGAGACTCTGCAGGCATTCTTCAGTGTGAGATGTTAAAGCAGCATCGTCAGCAAAGAGGAGTTCTCTGATGAGGACTTTCCGTACTTTGGACTTCTCTTTGACTAGGCTCACAATATCCCTCATTATCCAAGGTTCCCAAAACCTGCCAAACTTATCCTTCTTCCTCACAGGAACATACCGGTCCTGGATTTTAATCAGCTGACGTTTGAAAGACTCCCACATGTCAGATGTTGATTTACCCTCAAACAGCCGCCTCCAATCTAAATTCTTCAGTTCCTGCCTAATATTGTTATAATTAGCCTTCCCCCAATTTAGCACCTTCACCCGAGGACTACTCTTATCCTTATCCACAAGTATCTTAAAACTTTTGGAATTGTAGTCACTGTTCCTGAAATGCTCCCCTACTGAAACTTCGACCACCTGGCCGGGCTCATTCCCCAATACCAGGTTCAGTATGGCCCCATCCCTTGTTGGACAATCTACATATTGTTTCAAGAAGCCATCCTGGATGCATCTTACAAATTCTGCCCCATCCAAGCACCAAGCACTAAGTGAGTCCCAGTCAATATAGGGGAAGTTAAAATCACCCACCACTACAACCCTGTTGCTTTTACATCTTTCCAAAATCTGTCTACATATCTGCTCCTCTATCTCCCGCTGGCTGTTGGGAGGCCTGTAGTAAATCCCCAACATCGTGACTGCACCCTTCCTATTCCTGAGCTTTACCCATATTGCCTCGCTGCATGACCCCCGCAAGGTGTCCTCCCTCAGTACAGCTGTGATATTCTCCTTAACCAGTAATGCAACTCCCCCACCCCTTTTACATCCCCCTCTATCCCACCTGAAGCTTCTAAATCCCGGAACGTTTATCTGCCAATCCTGTCCTTCCCTCAACCAAGTCTCTGTAATAGCAACAACATCATAGTTCCAAGTACTAATCCAAGCTCTAAGTTCATCTGCCTTACCTGTTATACTTCTCACATTGAAACAAATGCACTTCAGACCACCAGTCCCGCTGTGCTCAGCAACATCTCTCTGCCTGCTCTTCCTCTTCGTCTTACTGGCCTTATTTACTAGTTCCCCCTCAGTTACTTCACCTGCTGTCCCACTGCTCTGGTTCCCACCCCCTGCCACACTAGTTTAAACCCTCCCGAGTGACGCTAGCAAACCTCGCAGCCAGGATATTTGTGCCCCTCCAGTTTAGATGCAACCCATCCTTCTTGTACAGGTCCCACCTGTCCCAGAAGAGATCCCAATGATCCAGATATCTGAAACCCTCTCTCCTACACCAGCTGTTTAGCCAAATGTTTAGCTGCATTATCTTCCTATTTCTAGCCTCACTGGCACGTACTCCAGGTGCGATCTAACCAAGGTTCTATACAATTGAAGCAAGACTTCACTAGTCCTATACTCAAATCCTGTTGCGATAAAGGCTGACATACCATGAGCCTTCCTAATTGCTTGTTGCACCTACATGTTAGCTTTCAGTGACTTATTGACGAGGACACCCAAGTCCCTTTGTCCATCGACACTTTCCAACCTCTTACCATTTAAGAAATACTCTGCATATCTATTCCTCTTACCAACATGGATAACCTCACATTTTTCCACATTACATTCCATCTACCACGTTCTTGTCCACTCACTAAGTCTGTCCAAATCCCCTTGAAGCCACTTTGCATCTTCTCCACAACACAGTGGAGTGGAAATTGCGGAGGCACTGGCCATAATCTTCCAATCCTCCTTAGATACAGGGGAGCTGCTGGAGGACGGAGAATTTCAACTGTTACACCCTTATTAAAAAAGGGGTGTAAGGATCAGCCTAGCAACTATAGGTCAGTCAGTTTAACCTCAATGGTGGGACAGCTTTTCAACATGATAATTCGGGACAAAGTTAACTGTCTCTTGGACAAATGTGGATTAATTCAGGAACGGCAGCATGGATTTGTTAAGGGCTAATTGTGTTTAACTAACCTGCTTGAGTTCTTTGATGAGGTAACAGAGAGGGTCGATGAGGGTAATGGGGTTGAAGTGGTATACGTGGCATGTTCCAAAAGGCATTTGATAAAGTGCCATTTGATAAAGCTAACAGGCTTGTCAACAAAGTTAGAGAACATGGAATAAAAGGAACAGAGCAGCATGGATACAAAATTCACTGAATGACCGGAAACGGAGAATAGCTGTAAACCGTTGCTTTTCAGACTGGAGGACAGTATATAGTGGGGTTCCCCAGGGGTTGGGACTGGGGCCCCTGTTTTTCTTGATGTATATATTAATGGCCTAGACCTGAGTGTACAGGGTATAATTTCAAAATATGTGGATGACACAACACTTGTCAGTATTGTGAACTGTGAGGAGGATAGTGATAAACTTCAAGACAACAGAGACAGGCTGGTGGAATGGATGATGAGATTTAATGCAGAGAAGTGTGTGAAGTGCTTCATTTTGGTCGGATGAATGAGGAGAGACAATATAAAGGATACAATTCGAAAAGGGATGAAGGAGCAAAGGGACCTGTGAATATATATACACAAATCATTGAAGGTGGCAGGGCAGGGTGAACATAGGAAAATAGCAAGATAGGAAATAGGAGCAGGAGTAAGCCGTCCGGCCCCTCGAGCCTGTTCCACCATTCAACCAGATCATGGCTGATCTTCTACCTCAATGCTATTATCCCGCTCTATCCCCATATCCATTGATATCTTTAATATCTAACAATCTATCAATCTCTGTCATGAATATACTCAATGAGTGAGCCTCCACTTCCCTCTGTGTAAAGAATTCCAAAGATTCACCACCCTCTGAGTGAAGAAATCGCTTTTCATCTCAGTCCTAAATGGCCTCCCTCTTATTCTGAGTCTGTGTTCTGTGGTTGTAGACCTCCCAGCCAGCGGAAACATCCATCCTGCATCCACCATGTCGAGCCTTGTAAGACTTTTCTATGCTTCAATGAGATCACCTCTCATTTTTCTAAACTCTCGAGAATACAGGCCCAGCCTCCACAATCTCTCCTCATAAGACAATCCTGCCATCCCAGGTTCAGTCTGGTGAACCTTCATTGCAATCCCTCTATGGCAAGTATATCCTTCCTTAGGTAAGGAGACTAAAACTGTACACAATCTCCAGGTGTGGTCTCACCAAGGTTATATATAATTGCAGCAAGATTTCTTTATTCCTGTACTCAAATCCTCTCGTAATAAATGCTAACAGACCATTCCACTTCCTAATTCCTTGATGCACCTGCGTGTTAGTGTTCAGTGACTTATTGATGAAGACAACCAGGTCCCTTTGTACATCAACACTTCTCAATCTCTCACTATTTCAGAAATACTCTGCATTTCTGTTTTTCCTACCAAAGTGGATACCTTCACATTTTTCCACATTATATTCCAGAAACTGGTTAATAAAACACATGGGATTCTGGGCTTTAGAAATTGGGGCATTGTGTACAAAAGCAAGGAATTTATACTAAACCTGTATAAAATACTGTTCGGCCTCAACTGGAATATTCTGTCCAGTTCTGGGCACCACACTTTAGGAAGGAGGTGAAGGCATTTGAGAGGGTGCAGTAAAGATTCCCGAGAATGGTTTTAGAGATGAGGAACTTCAGTTACGTGGATAGGTTGGAGAAGCTGGGGCTGTTCTCTTTACAGAAGAGCAGATTAAGAGGAGATTTCATAGAGGTGTTCAAAATTATGAGGGATCTGGACAGAGTAGATTGGGAGAAACTGTTCCCATTGGTGGAAGGATCGAGAACCAGAGGACACTGATTTAAAGGGACTGGAAAAAGAAGCAACAGTGACATGAGGAAAACCATTTTTACACAGCGAGTGGTTCAGACCTGGAATGCACTGTCTGGGAGTGTAGTGGAGGCAGATTCAATTGAGACCTTCAAAAGAGAGTTGGTTAATTATCTGGAGAGAAAAAAATCACAGGGCTGCAGGGAAAAGGCAGAGGAGTGGGACTAGATGATTTGCTCTTGCAGACAGCCAGCACAAACATGATGGGCCGAATGGCTTCCTTCTGTGTTGTAACCACTCTATGATATTACACTTTTCACATTGTCAAATGTCCCAAGGTGCTCTACAGGGGCGTTTAAAAGGAAAATTTGACATCAAGACTTGTAAGGACGTATCAGGGGAGGTGACCAAAAGCTTGGTCAAAGAGTTATATTGTAAGGATGGTCTTAAAAGAAAGAGAGGTTTAGGAGGGAATTAAAGAGATTGGGGTCTTGGCAGGTGGAAGCACAGCAGCCAATGGCAGAGCGAAGAACATTGGAGATGTGAAAGAAGCCAAAACTGGAGGAGTGCAGAGATCTCGGTTGTGTTGTTCTTTTCTTTTGGGCCTCCTTATCTCGAGAGACAATGGATACGCGCCTGGAGGTGGTCAGTGGTTTGTGAAGCAGCGCCTGGAGTGGCTGTAAAGGCCAATTCTGGAGTGACAGGCTCTTCCACAGGTGCTGCAGAGAAATTTGTTTGTTGGGGCTGTTGCACAGTTGGCTCTCCCCTTGCGCCTCTGTCTTTTTTCCTGCCAACTACTAAGTCTCTTCGACTCGCCACAATTTAGCCCTGTCTTTATGGCTGCCCGCCAGCTCTGGCGAATGCTGGCAACTGACTCCCACGACTTGTGATCAATGTCACACGATTTCATGTCGCGTTTGCAGACGTCTTTATAACGGAGACATGGACGGCCGGTGGGTCTGATACCAGTGGCGAGCTCGCTGTACAATGTGTCTTTGGGGATCCTGCCATCTTCCATGCGGCTCACATGGCCAAGCCATCTCAAGCGCCGCTGACTCAGTAGTGTGTATAAGCTGGGGGTGTTGGCCGCTTCAAGGACTTCTGTGTTGGAGATATAGTCCTGCCACCTGATGCCAAGTATTCTCCGAAGGCAGCGAAGATGGAATGAATTGAGACGTCGCTCTTGGCTGGCATACGTTGTCCAGGCCTCGCTGCCGTAGAGCAAGGTACTGAGGACACAGGCCTGATACACTCGGACTTTTGTGTTCCGTGTCAGTGCGCCATTTTCCCACACTCTCTTGGCCAGTCTGGACATAGCAGTGGAAGCCTTACCCATGCGCTTGTTGATTTCTGCATCTAGAGACAGGTTACTGGTGATAGTTGAGCCTAGGTAGGTGAACTCTTGAACCACTTCCAGAGCGTGGTCGCCAATATTGATGGATGGAGCATTTCTGACATCCTGCCCCATGATGTTCGTTTTCTTGAGGCTGATGGTTAGGCCAAATTCATTGCAGGCAGACGCAAACCTGTCGATGAGACTCTGCAGGCATTCTTCAGTGTGAGATGTTAAAGCAGCATCGTCAGCAAAGAGGAGTTCTCTGATGAGGACTTTCCGTACTTTGGACTTCGCTCTTAGACGGGCAAGGTTGAACAACCTGCCCCCTGATCTTGTGTGGAGGAAAATTCCTTCTTCAGAGGATTTGAACGCACGTGAAAGCAGCAGGGAGAAGAAAATCCCAAAAAGTGTGGGTGCGAGAACACAGCCCTGTTTCACACCACTCAGGATAGGAAAGGGCTCTGATGAGGAGCCACCATGTTGAATTGTGCCTTTCATATTGTCATGGAATGAGGTGATGATACTTAGTAGCTTTGGTGGACATCCGATCTTTTCTAGTAGTCTGAAGAGACCACGTCTGCTGACGAGGTCAAAGGCTTTGGTGAGATCAATGAAAGCAATGTAGAGGGGCATCTGTTGTTCACGGCATTTCTCCTGTATCTGACGAAGGGAGAACAGCATGTCAATAGTCGATCTCTCTGCACGAAAGCCACACTGTGCCTCAGGGTAGACGCGCTCGGCCAGCTTCTGGAGCCTGTTCAGAGCGACTCGAGCAAAGACTTTCCCCACTATGCTGAGCAGGGAGATTCCACGGTAGTTGTTGCAGTCACCGCGGTCACCTTTGTTTTTATAGAGGGTGATGATGTTGGCATCGCGCATGTCCTGGGGTACTGCTCCCTCGTCCCAGCACAGGCATAGCAGTTCATGTAGTGCTGAGAGTATAGCAGGCTTGGCACTCTTGATTATTTCAGGGGTAATGCTGTCCTTCCCAGGGGCTTTTCCGCTGGCTAGGGAATCAATGGCATCACTGAGTTCCGATTTGGTTGGCTGTATGTCCAGCTCATCCATGACTGGTAGAGGCTGGGCTGCATTGAGGGCAGTCTCAGTGACAGCATTCTCCCTGGAGTACAGTTCTAGGTAGTGCTCAACCCAGCGGTCCATCTGTTTGCGTTGGTCAGTGATTATGTCCCCCGATTTAGATTTGAGGGGGGTGATCTTCTTGATGGTTGGCCCAAGAGCTCTCTTCATGCCATCATACATTCCTCTGATGTTTCCGGTGTCTGAGGCCAGCTGAATATGACTGCATAGGTGTTGCCAGTAGTCGTTTGCGCAACGCCTAGCTGTTCTTTGTGCAGTACTTCTGGCTGCTTTAAGTGCTGCGGATGTTAAATCGCTGGGGGCTTTCTTGTAGTTCAAAAGTGCAATGCGCTTAGCGGCTATGACAGGTTCCAGCTCTTCATTATGAGATTGAAACCAGTCTGCATTTCTCTTCGCACTTTTGCCGTAGGTGGTCAAAGCTGACTCATAGATGGCGTCTCTGATGTGGGCCCACTTGGTCTCAGCATCCCCTGTGGGAGTGTTTTGAAGGGCTGTTACAAGTGAATTTAGAAATTTTTGTAACAGCTGTGGGTGAGAAATTCTGCTCGTGTTGATGCGCGGGTGGCCCTTCTGCTTGGAATGATGCAACTTCTTTGGTCTGAGTCTAACCTTGCTGCACACCAGGGAGTGGTCAGTGTCGCAGTCCGCACTGTGGAAGCTGCGTGTGATTTGAACACTGTTTAAGGCGGCTCGCCTTGTGACAATGAGGTCTAGCTGGTGCCAACGACGTGATCTTGGGTGCCTCCATGAAACCTGGTGACAGGGTTTAGTGTGAAAGAACGAGTTGGTGATGCAGAGGTTATGATAGGTACACAACTCAAGCAGTCTCTGCCCGTTCTCATTCATCCTTCCAACGCCATAGCGCCCAAGGCAGGAGGGCCATGAGTCATGGTCGGCCCCAACCCTGGCATTAAAGTCCCCCAGCAGGAATAGGTGTTCGGTGTTGGGGATGCTGCTAATGATGTTATGGAGTTGTTCATAGAACTGGTCTTTAGCTTCAGGTGCGGAGCAGAGTGTTGGAGCATAGATGCTGAGTAGGTGTACTGGACCAGAGGTGGTGAGCAGTCGGATGGACAGTATGCGTTCCGAGCCATTTGAGGGAGGCTCTATCATGCTGAGCAAGGAGTTTCTGATGGCGAAGCCCACTCCATGCTGTCTTGGTTCTTCAGGATCCCTGCCCTGCCAGAAGAAGGTGTAGTCTTGCTCTGCTAGAGAGCCACTCGCGGGGAGGCGAGTCTCCTGAAGTGCTGCAATGTCCACATTGAATCTACTGAGCTCGTTGTTAATGATGGCGGTCTTCCGAGAATCGTTGATTTGTGTAAGGTCTTCCGACAGGCCAGGACACATAGTTCTGACGTTCCAGCTTGCAAAGCGAAGGGCTGGTACCTTCTTTCCTTTTTTCATGTTGTTTGGTGCGGTGTATCAGTCCACCTTTCGGGCAATGACCCTGAGCTCCAAGCACCCATTGAAGCAGGCAGACTGTGGCGGGACAGAACCTTATTGACCGGGGGCTGCCCGGTTTGAGGCGGGCGGTAGCTGTCCAGTGAGGTGCAATGACCTCTCCCACCGACAAAGGCAACCCGTGGCGCCCAGTTTCTACGCCAATTTATCTGGACTTATAACCCGTAACTGCTGCCTTCCGTGTTGTTTTAGTCGCTGTGAGGTAACTATGGAGTGACCTCTCCATGGCGCATGCCTGGGCAAATTTATGGAGGTTGAGAGTTGCCCAGTCGTCAAAACCCCCCTCTCAGCCTTTCTGGTGGGGTCCAAAGGAGTGCAGGACACGACGTTTGGCACCAGTATGGCTGCAGGTTGTGTTGTAAGGCTGGAAAAAACAGCAGAGATAGGGAGGGGAAAAGGCTGGGGAATGTGAAGATGAGGATGAGAATTGTAGGACTGGAGGAGGTGAAAGTGATCGGAGGCGGTGAGGCCATGGCGGGATTTGAACAGGAGGATGAGAATGCTAAAATTGAGCCATTACGGGACTGGGATTCAATGTAACAACTCACTAACAGAAACTTACAGTTCACTGCCAGGCACACAGAAGACATTGATGTCCATGGTGAAGCAGTCAGGGTCACAGCAGCAGTCGAATTCACAGACTGAGCTGAGCTGGCACTCCGGGCACTGAGAGAAAGAGGCAGGTTTGAACTATGTCTGATCTACAGGACACACTGCAGTAATTCACCAAGCAGATTCCATACTTATTATCATAAATACTTCATTAAGAGCCTCCCATTGTTTTACTGCATGTTTGTCTGTTAACAGCTCAGCCAAGTTTAACGTCTACAGCGTACCTCTCATTCCGTCCCAGTCAGCCTTGCTAAGGTTAAAAACAAAGCATGTGGGGGACATTTCTCCATGAACTGAATGTCTGTCTCTAACAGAGTGTGGTCACTCATTGTTAGATGTTCATTTACTGTCAGAATATGAATTAAATCCTGCTCATTACTTATTGTTAAATCAAGTACACCCTGTTCTCTTGTCAGTTCCACATCCTGTTGTTTTAAGAATCTGTATTTAATTTAGAAAATGATTATAGAAATTGTCAGTCAGTCATGTTCATCTTGAAAGAGTCGGTTCCTGTGAACAATGGGAAATGTCACCTGTCTGATGATGAAACAGGACCTTGTTCTCAGGTGATTCACACAGCCCGGTTTCTCAGAGAACTCTGCTGTTCCTGACTTTTCTCAACTCCCAGTCTCCCCGCTAATCTGAGAACATATCCTTTATAACATTCACTGTCTCCAAACTCCCAACTACTTTCAAATATAAAGGTTAATTCCAATTCCCACTGGTCTCATTTTAAATCAGAAGAACCTCTCCCTGTATATATTTCCAAGTCAGGATGGTGTGTGACCTTGGAGGGGAACTTGCAGGTGGTGGTGTTCCCATGTTCCTGCTGCCCTTGTTCTTGTAGGTGGTAGAGGTTGTAGGTTTGGAAGGTGCTGTCGAAGGAGCCTTGGTGAGTTTCTGCAGTACATCTTGTAGATGATACACACTGCTGCCACTGTGTACTGGTGGTGGAGGGAGTGAATATTGGAGAAAGGTGGTAGATGGGGTACCTATCAACTGGGCTGCTTTGTACTGGACGGTGTTGAGCTTCTTGAGTGTTGTTGAAGCTGCACTCATCCAGGAAAATGGAAAATATTCGATCATATTCCTGACTTGCGTCTTGTAGATGATGGGAACATTCTGGGGAGTCTGGAGGTGAGTTACTCACTGCAGAATTCCCAGTCTCTGACCTGCTCTTGTATTCACAGTAGGTGCTAGGTGTGACTCCAGCCACTGACCTCACTTGACCTCAATTTTACTAAGTCTCCTTGTTGCCATTTTCAGTCAAAAGCTGCCTTGATGTCACGGGCAGTCACCCTGACCTCAGCTCTGGAATTCAGCTCTTTGGTCCATGTTTAGACAAAGGCTGTAATGAGATCTGGAGCTGAGTTCTCTTGGCAGAACCTAAAGGGAGCATCTTCCTGCTCTGTCTGTGAGTCAGTGAGTGTGTCTGTGTCGGTCAGTCTGAATGTTGTAGAGATGACGTGTGTGTGTGTGTGTGTGTCTGTGTGTGTGTCTGTGTGTCGGTGTTACAGGAACATCGGAAATAGGAGCAGGTATATCCCATTCAGCCCCTTGAACCTGCTCGGCCATTCACTAGATCATGACTGATCTTCCACCTCATGCATTTCCACACACTCTCCCCATATCTCTTGATATCTTTAATATCTGGAAATCTATCAAATCCTGTCTTGAACGTACTCAATAACTGAGTCCCCACAGCCCTCTGGGGTAGAGAATTCCAAAGATTCATCACCCTCTGAGTAATTCCTCCTCATCTCTGTCCTAAATGGCCTTCCTTGTATTCAGAGACTGTGTCCGCTGATTCTAGACTCCCCAGCCAGGGGAAACATCCTTCCTGCATCTACCCTGTCGAGCCCTGTAAGAATTGTGTTTGCTTCTATTGAGATCATCTTTCATTCTTCTAAAGTCTAGAGAATACAGGCCCAGTCTCCTCAATCTCTCCTCATAGGACAATCCTGTCATCCCAGGGATCAATCTGGTGAACCTTCATTGCACTCCCTCTCTGACAAGTATATCCTTCCTTAGGTAAGGAGATCAAAACCATGTTTCATCAAGAATGACTTTGTTTATTGAGTGGACTGAAACCACAGGATGTGTTTTATAAAGTGACTGAGGAGCAATGTGTTTGTGTGGCCTGGACAGCAGTTTGTAAAGTGGTCGAACATTGACATGACTTCAGTTTGTAAATGACAAAGCTATCAGAAAGGAGACGTGCTGTGTGGAAGTGAACCAGCAGAACAATCAGCTTAAACATGTGACAGATCGCAGGGTGAGGGTCGGCAGGATCGCGGGGTGAGGGTCGGCCGGATCGCGGGGTGAGGGTCGGCCGGATCGCGGGGTGAGGGTCGGCAGGATCGCGGGGTGAGGGTCGGCCGGATCGCGGGGTGAGGGTCGGCCGGATCTTGATTAACGTTTTACATTATGTTGAGTGGAAGTGATTACCTCTCCGGTTCATAACGGTAAATAGTTTTAACTCTCGAGGGGAAAGAAACAGAACATGTGTTCAGAATAAAATCTCTTTTCTGTGTGAGCTGGAAAACAGAAAGTGAAAAACTCCTTCCTGCCTCAGCTCTGATGAATAATCCCTGTTCTGCTAGTGTGTGCCCTGCCTGTATGTGACCAGCTAAACACTGCAGGCAGCATCTTCAACATAAACCAAACAGCTGCTGACTTCAGAGGAAAAGACAGAGATCGTCCATCCAGACTTTAAATCACCTCTGTGCAGGATCCAGAAAAAAATCAACAAAATGGGCCTGAAACCATCCAATGTATCAGCCTACAGGATCAGTATGTGATTGACTTTCCTTTGGACACTCTCAATTTAACCTGCTGTCCCTCCTTGCAGCTTACTTCTGTGTGTGTGTCTGTGTGTGTGTGTCTGTGTGTATGTGTGTCTGCATGTGTGTGTGTGTGTGTCTGTGTGTGTGTCTGTGTGTGTGTGTCTGTGTCTGTGTGTGTCTGTGTGTCTGTGTGTGTGTGTGTGTGTGCGTGTGTGTGTGTGTGTGTGAATCTCTTGGCTGCCTGTGTGAGTGTGAGTTGGAGTGTTTTTATTAATTTTTATTTCACAGGGATTAAGAACAATAAACACTGTTTCCTTTTCTTTACAAGAAAACCTGTCTGTGTATCTCTTTTTTCGTCACAACACCTAAACAGTTCGATACTCACTCCAGTGACGGGCAAATTCTTTTAAAGATACCTGTTGCAGTCACCGAGAGGCAGAAAGAGAGGGGAGTCATTCTACCACTTCTCACCTGGCTGGAACAGTCAGTCTGTGTTTTTGAGTGAGTTAGAGTGTCTGTGTATCTGTGTGTGTGAATGTCTGTATGTGAGTGTGTCCGTCTGTGCATCTGTGGGTGTCTGAGTGAGAGTGCATATGAGTTTGAGGATGTGTTTGTTGGTCTGTTGGTGTGAGTGACTGTCTGTCTTTGTGTGTGAGTGTATGATTGACTGTCGGTCTGTCTGTGTGTGTAGATGTCTGTGTGTTTATCACTGTGCATGAGTGTCTATCTGTTTATCTGTGTCTGTTTATCAGTGTGTGTGTGTGTGTGTCTGTGTGCAAACGTGTGTTTGATTACCTGTGTATGTGTGTGTGAGAGAGAATGAGTTGCCTGGAAGATTGTGTGTATGTTAGGAACAGAGTAAAGGTCCCTGTACACTGTCCCACAACAACTCACTGTGTAAAATAAAATCTCCTCATCTCACCTTTGGTTCTTTTGCCAATTATCTTGTGCTGAATTTTAGTTTACAGCTGTCTGGAGTGGTGACAGGTGAAAAAAGAATCACAGCCCGCACTGTGGGCCACACACCGCCATGCCACTGTGATCGAGGGCATGGCATCTCATTTCCATATGCAGGGCAGTCTGCTTCCCCTCCGTCACAATCACGTGGCGGGGCTCGGCTCTGTGAAACTGGCACGGGCCTCAGTTGCCTGTGTGCAGGCGTTGGCACCATTTTTAAAGGGCTGCCAGACCTGCCCCCACTACACTGTACATAAACATGTGACCCGTTCCACCCCCCCCAATACACTGAAAACAAATGGTAGCCACGTTCTCCCCTCCAACACACTTAAATTGAACAGTCAACCTCTCTCCACCAACTGTACAAAGTGCAGAGATCACCCCTTCCCCCACACCCCACACTAGAATGCAGAGTTGATCCCATCTCCTCCCCCACCACACTAAAAATACGAAGTTCCCACCTTTCCCACCTCGGTGACTCCAGCTTTCCCTGGACATGAAAGTGAAAGTGAGTGAGTGCCAGCCGTCACATGGAAGATTGTGAACTGCCGGGAAGATCACCGGGAATGGTATGTTAATGTATTCCTGTCCTTTTATTTCAATATTTAAAGTTGGGTCCCATTGCCAAGTGACGGGGGTGGCAGCACCACGGAGCCTCACCATCACTGGGAAGATCAGCCTGGCAATCCTGGTGTCAGGCTCCGTGGTGGGCCACTGTCACTGCAATCTTCTACCACACCCACCCCTAACCCTAACCCTCCCACCCCAGTCACGAAGCCCGATGTTGGGAACTCAACAGAATTCAGCCCTTGAATCTGCCTCCTCTGGTTAGTGACTCTTCTGACACTGGAAACAGTTTCTCCTTATTTACTCGATCAAAACCATTCATGTCTTTCAACACACCTGTTAGCTCATCTTAACCAGCTCTGCTGTAAGATTATAAAAACAGTAAGTGTTCCTGCACCCTCTTTAAAATGGGAATGATTCATTCATATTGTCTCTCCTCATTCTTTCAACTGAAATGAATCATTTCACATTTCTCTGGGTTAAATTCTATCTGCCAAGTGTCTGCCCATTTCATTAATCTGTTTGTGTCCTTTTTAAATCTGGTCCAATCCTTCAAACTCTTTTCTATATTTCCAAATCTCATGTCATGGGCAAACTTTGAAATTAACCTCTGTATACACAAATCCAGGTCATTACAACAACAACCTGTAATTCTATAGCAGCAGCTTTAATGGAGGAAAACATCCTAAGCTGTTGAACAGAAGCATTATCAAACATAAGGGGTATTAGGGCAGAGGGTAAAAGCTTGGAGAAAGAGGCAGGTTTTAAGTATGTCTGATCTACAGGACACACTGCAGTAATTCACCAAGCTGACTTCGACAGCACCGCCCTCCCCGTGACCTTCACCATCGAGAAGGACAAGAGTATCAACATAGTGGGGACACCATCACCTCCAAGTCACAATTTATCATGATTTAAACATAGATCACAATACCTTCATCATCACTGGTTTAAATCTTGGAATTCTGTCTTCAAAACCACCATGAACTGTACAAGTGGAGTTTCACTCTCTTTCGGGATCTGTATTCCATACTTATTATCATAAATACTTCATTAAGAGCCTCCCATTGTTTTACTGCATGTTTGTCTGTTAACAGCTCAGCCCAGTTTAACGTGTTCAGTTTACGTTTCATTCCGTCCCAGTCAGCCTTGCTAAGGTTAAAACCATAGCATGTGGGGGACATTTCTCCATGAACTGAATGTCTGTCTCTAACAGAGTGTGGTCACTCATTGTTAGATGTTCATTTACTGTCAGAATATTAATTAAATCCTGCTCATTACTCATTGTTATATCCAGTAAATCCTGTTCTCTTGTCAGTTCCACATCCTGTTGTTTTAAGAATCTGAATTTAAATTAGAAAATAATGACAGAAATTGTCAGTCAGTCATGTTCATCTTGAAAGAGTCAGTTCCTGTGAACAATGGGAAATGTCACCTGTCTGATGATGAAACAGGACCTTGTTCTCAGGTGATTCACACAGCCCGGTTTCTCAGAGAACTCTGCTGTTCCTGACTTTTCCCAACTCCCAGTCTCCCTGCTAATCTGAGTACATATCCTTTATAACATTCACTGTCTCCGAACTCCCAACTAATTTCAAATCTAAAGGTCAATTCCAATTCCCACTGGTCCCATTTTAAATCAGAAGAACCTCTCCCTGTATATATTTCCAAGTCAGGATGGTGTGTGACCTTGGACCTTTGTTAGATATGTGGGTGTGAATAAAAACAGCAGTCAGAAGTCTCCAGTCCAGAAATAAGTGACTGATGGCTGTAAAGACAAAGTACTAACACTTTTCACAATCCATGAAACACTAAAACCAGACACTCAAACTCTAGAATGGAGCAGATTCCATTCCTTTTTCAGAAGAAACATCTAATTTTCCCTATTATTTCTCTTCCATCCCTGGGGAAAGGTCTGTTTTATTATCCTACATTCAAGTTTTAGATTATTGTCCCAATGAATGATGAGGTTCAATGCCGGATTCTGCACGATATCAGGATGGATCAGGACATCCCTGGAGACTGGTGAACCCATCACTATTCTGTCACTTCCTCTTGTACACATACTTCTACAGATACTGATAGGAACAAAACATTCAATGGGAAAACTATTCAAGGCAAGAGTCTCATCAAAACGTACATTCAGCCTCTGGAGATATGTTGCTGTATTCTCCAATTCTACATTGGGATTTCCTGTGGTTACTGTTGGAATATTGCAGTTGTGTCACATCAAACCTGAGGAATTTTCCACCTTTGACCTCTTCAAATCTTTTATATCAGCTCATCTTTGAAGATCAGGACTGTCCTTCAGATGCAATGCATAACTAAAAAAATAATGAAGAGGGAGAAATTAAAGTATGAAAGTAAAC
The DNA here is from genome assembly GCF_036365525.1 of Heterodontus francisci. NCBI lineage: Eukaryota > Metazoa > Chordata > Chondrichthyes > Heterodontiformes > Heterodontidae > Heterodontus > Heterodontus francisci. Next base: position 213,029 of record NW_027140538.1, read on the forward strand.
TAGCAAGAAATATAAAAACAGACAGTAAAAGCTTCTATAAATATATAGAGGAAAGAGTAGCTAAAGTAAGTTTTGGTCCCTTCGAGAATGAGACTGGGGAATTAACAATTGGAAACAAGGAAATGGCAGAGACTTTGAGCAAATATTTTATATCTGTCTTTGCAGTAGAAGACACAAAAAGCAGAAAATTAAGAGGCAAAAAGAACTTAAAACCAACACTATCACAAGAGAAAAAGTCCGAGGAAAACTATTGGAACTAAAGGGTGAACAGTCCCCTGGACCTGATGGTTTGCGTCCCAGGGTCTGAAAATAAGGAGCTGCAGAGACAGTAGATGCATTGGTTGTGATCTTCCAAAATTCTCTAGATTCTGGAAAGATCCCAGCGGATTGGAAAACCACAAATGTAACACGTCTATTTAAGAAAGGTGAGGGGGCAACAGAAATCAGGAAACTATAGGCCAGTTAACTGAACTTTTGTTCTTGGGAAATTGCTAGAATTCATTATTAAGGAAGTAGTAGCAGGACATTTAGTGAATCATAATGCAACATTTAGTAAATCATAATGCAATCAGACAGAGTCAACATCTTTTTATGAAAGGGAAATTGTGTTTGACAAACTTATTAGAGTTCTTTGAGTATGTAACAAACAGGGTGGATGAAGGGGAACTAGTAGATGTAGTGTATTTGAATTTCCAAAAGGCATTCGATAAGGTGCCACATGAAAGGTCACTGCACAAGAAAAGAGCTCATGGTGTTGGGGGTAATATATTACCATGGATGGAGGATTGGCTCACCAACAGGAAACAGAGAGTCAGGGGAAATGGGGCATTTTCAGGTTGGCAAACTAACTGGTGAAGTGCCACCAGGACCAGTGCTGGGGCCTCAACTATTTAGGATCTACTCAGTGACTTGGATGAAGAGACCAAGTGTATCTGTAACCAAATTTGTGGCATATACAAAGCTAAGTAGGAAAGAAAGTTGTGAGGAGGACACAAAGTATCTGCAAAGCCACAAAGGATGACTGAGAGGGCAAAAATTTGGCAGAGGGAGTATAATGTGGGAAATATGAGGTTATCCACTTTGGTGGGAAGAATAGAAAGGCAAAATATTATTTAAATAGAGAGAGATTGCAGAATGCTGTCGTACAGAGGGATCTGGGTATCCTCGTACATGAGTAACAAAAAGTTAGCTTGCAGGTACAGCATGTAATTAGGAAGGACAATAGAATGTTAGCATTTATTGCAAGGGGGATAGCATATAAAAGTAGAGAAGTCTTGCTCCACCTGTTCAGGGCATTGGTGAGACTGCACCTAGAGTACTGTGTACAGTTTTCATCTCCTTATTTAAGGAGGGATATCCTTGCATTGGAAGCAGTTCAAAGAAGGTTCACTGGACTGATTCCTGGGATGAAGGGATTGTCTTTTGAGGAAAGGTTGAACAGGTTGTCCTGTACACATTGGAGTTTAGAAGAATGAGAGGTGATCTTATGAAGATTCTGAGGTGTCTTGACAGGGTGGATGCTGAGAAGATGTTTCCCCTCTTGGGGGAATCTAGAACTCGGGTGTTCAGTTTCTAAATAAGTGGTTTGCCTTGTAAGATGGAGATGAGGAGGAATTTCTTCCCTCAGAGGGTTGTTAGTGTTTGGAATTCTCTTCCCCAGCAAGCAGTGGAGGCTGGGTCATTGAATATATTCAACGCTGAGTTAGACAGAGTTTTGACCTACAAGAGAGTCAAGGGTGATGGGGTCAGGCAGGACAGTGGAGTTAAGGCCACACTCAGATCAGTCATGATCTTATTGAATGGTGGAGCAGGCTCAAGGGGACAAATGACCCACTCCTACTCCTATTTCTTATGATCTTATGAGTGTGATGTCACCACCAAACACATCTTCCCCTCACCTACACTTTCAGCATTCTGAGGAGACCGTTCCTTCTGCAACACTCTGGTCCACTACTTAATAACCCCCAATACCCTGTCCACTTCTCACAACAACTTCCCATGTAAGGGCAGGAGTTGCAACACCTGCCCTTTTACCTCCTCTCTCCTCACCATCCAAGGCCCCGAGCACACCTTGCAGTTGAAACAGTGATTTACATGTACTTCTTTCAATGTAGTATACTGTATTCACTGCTCACAATGTGATCTGCTCTTCATCGGGGAGACCAAACACAGATTCAGTCACCACATTACAGAACATCTCTCTTCAATCTGCAGCATGACCCTGAGCTTCCGGTGTCCTAACATTTTAATTCTCCACATTGCTCTCACACTGACCTCTGTCCTTGACCTGCTGCAGTGTTCTAATGAAGCTCAATGTAAGCTCAGGGAACAGCAGATCATCTTTTGACTGGGCAGTTTACAGCCCTCTGGACTCAACACTGAATTCAGCAATTTCAGAACGTAATCTCTCTCCCCTTTTTGTTTCATTTTCTTTGCATGTTTTGGTCTTAGTTTTGTTTTTCTCCTGTTTTTGATTTCAGACGGGAGCTGTTCATTATTCTGTCATTTACAGTTCCTCTGGACATACTTTCTGTTTCTTTACTTGTTCCCAAAATGGCGCACTGACACAGAACACAAAAGTCCGAGTGTATCAAGCTTGTGTCCTCAGTACCTTGCTCGATGGCAGCGAGGCCTGGACAACGTATGTCAGCCAAGAGCGACGTCTCAATTCATTCCATCTTCGCTGCCTCCGGAGAATCCTGCATATCAGGTGGCAGGACTGTATCTCCAACACAGAAGTCCTCGAGGCGGCCAACATCCCCAGCTGAGACACACTACTGAGTCAGCGGCGCTTGAGATGGCTTGGCCATGTGAGCCGCATGGAAGATGGCAGGATCCCCAAAGACACATTGTACAGCGAGCTCGCCACTGGTATCAGACCCACCGTCCGTCCATGTCTCCGCTTTAAAGACGTCTGCAAACGTGACATGAAGTCCTGTGACATTGATCACAAGTCGTGGGAGTCAGTTGCCAGTGATTGCCAGAGCTGGCGGACAGCCATAAAGGCGGGGCTAAAGTGTGGCGAGTCGAAGTGACTTAGCAGTTGGCAGGAAAAAAGACAGAAGCGCAAGGGGAGAGCCAACTGTGTAACAGCCCCGACAATCAATTTTTTCTGCAGCACCTGTGGAAGAGTCTGTCACTTTAATATTGGCCTTCATAGCCACTCCAGGGGCTGCTCCACAAACCACTGACCACCTCCAGGCGCTTACCCATTGTCTCTCGAGACAAGGAGGCCAAAGAAGAAGAAGACTTGTTCCCATTACAACTCCCTTTGTCCTTGCAACACAAACTGTATTAACCTTTAATGTCTCCCTATCACAGAATTTCACTTTTGTTCTTTTTCCATCCTCTCCCATTTCACCTACTTAAAACCTATTATATTTCTAATTTTTCCCAGGTCTGATGAAAGGTTACTGACCTGAAACGTGAGCTCTGTTTTTCTCTCCACATATAGAAACCTATAAAATTCTGACAGGACTTGACAGGGTAGATACAGGAAGGATGTTCCCGATGGTGGGGGAGTCCAGAACCAGGGGTCATAGTCTAAGGATACGGGGTAAACCTTTCGGGACTGAGATGAGGAGAAAATACTTCACTCAGAAAGTGGTGAGCCTGTGGAATTCACTACCACAGAAATCAGTTGAGGCCAAAACATTGTATGTTTTCAAGAAGGAGTTAGTTATAGCTCTTGGGGTGAAAGGAATCAAAGGATATGTGGCGAAAGCGGGAACAGGTTACTGAGTTGGATGATCAGCCATGATCACAATGAATGGCGGAGCAGGCTCGAAGGGCCGAATGGCCTATTCCTGCTCCTATTTTCTATGTTTCTATCTGCTCTCTGACCTGCTGAGTATTTCCAGCATTTTCTGTTTCTATTTTATTAAAGGTGAATCATATTTAACTAACTTGATTGAGTTTTATTGGTGAGATAACAGAGAGGGTTGATAATGGTAATGTGGTTGATTGGTGTACATGGACTTGCAAAAAAAGGGTGAATAAAGTGACACATAATAGGCCTGTCAGCAAAGTTGAAGCCTGTGAAATAAAAGGGACATTGACAGCATGGATAGTTAGCTGAGTGACAGGAAACAGAGAGTATTTGTGAATGGTTATACTTTGGATTGGAGGATGATACATAGTGGAGTTCCCCAGGATCATTAACAGGAGCACTGCTTTTATTAATCTATATTAATGACCGAGACTTGGTCAATGCACAATTTGAAAATTTGCATATGATACAAACTTGGAAGTAGAGTGAACAGTGAGGACGATAGTGATAAATTCAAGCAGACATAGGCTGGTGGAATGGGCAGGCAACTGGCAGATTAAATTTAACACAGAAAAGTGCAAAGTGACACACAGAAGAATGTAGAGAGGCAATATAAAAAAACAAACTACAATTGTAAAGGGGGAACAGGAGCAGCAGGACCTGGGGGTAAATGTGCACATATTGTTGAAGATGGCAGGTCAGGTTGAGAAAGTGGTTACTAAGGTGTAAGTGTTCCTGGGCTGTATAAATAGAGGCATAGAGTACAAACACAAAGAGGTTATGGTGAACCTTCATAAAACAAGAGTGAAATACTGTGGATGCTGGAAATCGGGAATGGAAACTGAAAATGCTTGAAACACTTCACAGGTGTGGTAGCATCTAAGGAGAGAGAAACAAAGTTAATTTTCTGACCTTTCATGAGAACCTTTATGAAACACTGGTTCAGCCTTAACTGGGATATTGTGTCCAATTCTGGGCACCACACAGTAGGAGGAATGTGAAGGTGTTAGAGAGGGTGTAATAAAGATTTATCAGAATGGTTCCAAGGATGAGGGACTCAGTTACATGGATAGATTGGAGAAGCTGGGGCTGCTCTCTTTGGACAAGAGAAGGTTGTTTGGAGATTTGACATTGCTGTTCAAAATAATGAGGTGTTTAGACAGAGTAGATAGGGAGAAACCTTTCCCATTGGTGGAAGGGTCAAGAACGAGTGGATACTGATTTAAAGTGGATGGGAAATGAACCAAAGGTAACTTGCGGAAAAACGTTTGCAGCCAATAGTTGGGATCTGGAATGCACTGCATGAGAGTGTTGTGGAGGCAGAGTCATTAGTAGCTTTCAAAAGAGAATTGGATAATTATCTAAAGAGAAATCTGAAGACCCAACACAGACACGATGAGCTGAATTACCTCATTCTGTGCTGGACCATTCTGATTCTAAATCGCAGTTTCTGCATTCAGCCACAAGGTGGCACACACTCTCCCTAATTTGCATTGCAGAATTACTGAAATGTAACATGTATATTAAACCTCCAGTGGGTGCACCCACACACTTAATAGTAACACAACCTGATAACATGCACCTTGTATATTAAAACATCAGGTGGTGCACACTCACCATTACTGCTGCTGTACACATACTGGGATGCACTGTGCTCAATCAGTGTCCCCTTCCATTCAGCCCTGTACTTATTCTCACTCCTGCCATCTCTCCGTAGCTGCAAGTCCCTGAATGAGTATATTTCATCATTCTCTGCATTGCTCCTGCTACTTTCCTCAAATCCTCTGTCACTGGATGAAAACAGTGATTTGAGGTGAAAGGCTGTATTTCAGACTGGAGCATATTAGACAGTGGTGTTCCATTACAGTCAGTGTTAGATCTACTAATTGTTTTGATATATTATACATATAATTGACATGGATATTGGAATGCAGAGTAACATTTGAAAATGTGCTGGTGATATCAAACTTGAAGTTGTGGCAAACAGTGAGGATGATACAAATCGACTGCAACAGGACATTGATAGGCTAGCAGAGTGGGAAGACGAGTGCCAGATGGAATTTAATATGGAGCAGTGTGAATTGATACATTTTGGCAGAAGGGATAGGGAAAGGTAATATAGACTTAATGGCACATTTCTAAAGCATGTGCAAGAACAGACGGACATGGGGATTCATGTGTATAGATCTTTGAAAGTGACAGGGCATATTGAGCAGTAATTATCAACACCTCTGGGATTTTGGGCTTCATAAACAGAGGTATTGAGTGTGCGGGAGGTGGCGTGGTGGTAATGTCACTGGACTAGCAATCCTGAGGCCCAGGCTAATGCTCTGGGGACATGGCTTCAAATCCCACCATGGCAGCTGGTGGAATTTAAATACAATGAATCAATGTGGAATTTAGAAAAAAGCTAGTCTCAGTAATGGTGACCATGAAACCATTGTCGATTGTTGTAAACACCCATCTGGTTCACTAATGTCCTTCAGGGAAGGAAATCTGCTGCTCTTAGCCAGTCTGGCCTACATGTGACTCCAGACAAACAATAATGTGGTTGACTCTTAAACACCCTCTGAAATGGCCGACTCAGTTGTACCTAACCGCGAGAGAAAAGTCTAAAAAGGAATGAAACCAGACAGATCACCCAGCATTGACCAAGACATCGGAAATGACAACAGCACATCCAGCCCTGTCGACCCTGCAAAGTCCTCCTTACGAACATCTGGGGACTTGTGCCAAAGTTGGGAGAGCTGTCCCACAGACTAATCGAGCAACAGCCTGACACAGTCATACTCACGGAATCATACCTAACAGACAATGTCCAGGACATGACCATCACCATCCCTGGGTACTTTCTGTCCCACTGGCAGGACAGACCCACCAGAGGTGATGGCACAGTGGTATACAGTCAGGAGGGAGTTGCCCTGGGAGTCATCAACATCGACTCCAGACCCCATGAAGTCTCATGGCATCAGGTCAAATATGGGCAAGGAAACCTCCTGCTGATTACCACCTACCGCCCCCCACTCAGCTGATGAGTCATTACTCCTCCATGTTGAACACCAATTGGAAGGAGCACTGAGGGTGGAAAGGGTGCAGAATATACTCTGGGTGGGAGACTTCAATGTGCATCACCAAGAATGGCTTGGGAGCACCATCACTGACCCAGCTGTCCGAGTCCTAAAGGACATAGCTGCTAGACTGGGTCTACAGCAGGTGGTGAGGGAACCAACAAGAGGGCAAAACCAACTTGACCTTGTCCTCAACAATCTATCTGTTGCAAATACATCTCTCCATGACAGTATTGATAGGAGTGACCACCGCAAAGTCCTTGTGGAGACAATGTCTTGTCTTCACATTGAGGATACCCTCCATCATGTTGTGTGACACTATCACCATGCTAAATGGGATAGATTTCAAACAGATCTAGCAATTCAAAACTGGGCTTCCTTGAGGTGCTGTGGGCCATCAGCAACAGCAGAATTGTACTCAACCACAAGCTGTAACCTCATGGCCCGGCATATCCCCCACTCCACCATTACCAACAAGCTGGGGGACCAATCCTGCTTCAATGAAGATTGCAGGAGGGCATGGCAAGAGCAGCACCAGGCATATCTCAAATACTGGCCTAGTCAGCGACGCCCACAATATCACAAACAAATAATTTTAAAAATCAGTCCTCACAGGTTAACCCTTGTAGCTTCAGTATTATTCTGGTGAATAGGTGCTGCACCCCATCCTAAACTAATACATCATTCTTGAGGTGTAGGGTCCAGAACTGAATACATCACTCTCAATGGGGTCTTCCTTTGCCTGTTTTAGTATACACGGATGCAATTCATCCAGTTTCCAGAATTTATCATCTCTAGGTTTTACTGCTATCCCCTCCTTTCTGTTTTAAATGTTTTAATATCTACCTGTAATGATGTCAAATCCACCTTGTTAGTCCAGCTGGTAAAACTGAGGCAAAGTAATTCTCCAATCTTTCTGCCATCTCTCCTCATTACCTGTGAGTTTTTCCTGTGCTGCCGACATTGACTTTATCCCGATTCGGATTTACCTTTCCGTTATTTATATGTCTGTAGGATATTTTACTATTTCTTTTTATATTTCTTCAGAATTTAATTTCACAGTTTCTCTTTGTTTTACTTTTTGAACATGTTCCCTAACCTCCTGATTTTGGTTTTTGTCATCCTCTCTCTTATTCTCAATATACTTATTCCCTGCCTTTGACTTTCATTTCAGTTTCACACTTATCCCTTTTTTCATTTATGCTGTTTCATGATTTGTTTAATTGATTCTTGTTTTAGTGGAATTTTCAATCCCCTTTTTACATATTTCCCACTGCTAATCTATCTTTGTTCATCAATATTCTGTTCCAGTTTATTTTCACAACTTCCATTTTCATCCCCCAAAGTCCGGAACACAGGGAAACTGCTCCATTCCCTTTCAACCCCTTTTCCTTCCTCTTCCTGACAGATTATTTGCTATGAAATATTCCATGATTACGATGCTATGAATTTTACTTGTTTCATAGCTTTGTATATTTTCCTTTCGATCTCTTCCACTGTTAGGTGGTCTGTAGAATAACCTTTGTTACATTATTTAACCTGACTGGATCCACATTCCTCTGAGGTATCTGTGTCCTATATGGAAATGTCTTTATAAGATCAGCAGCAATTGCTTGCCAATTACTCAAATGTTTAAGATAAATTTGGAAACTGACCAAATAGCTTCAGTTACAAAGACAGGTTGTCAGAAATAAGGAAAAACAAGGTGCAGAAGATTTACAGAGTGGAGCACATTGCAGGTATATGAACATTAGATACAGGAGCAGGAGTAGGCCACTCGGCCATTGGAACTTGCTCCACCAGTTCATATGTTTTTGCCTGATCTGTTACCTTCATTCCACCTTCACACACCATCTCCATATCCCTTAATCCCTCATTGTCTAAAAATCAATCAATCTCTGCTTTGAATATACTCAATGTCTGAGCATCCACAGTCCTCTGGGGTAGAGAATTCCAGATCCAAAACCCTTTGGGGGAAGAAATTCCTCCTCATCTTAGTCCTAAGTGGTTGACCCTTATTCAGAGACTGTGTCTCCTAGTTCTAGACTCTACAGCTAGTGTATATACTTCAGCAGGTGGATATGTCACTGCAAGATGAAACGTGATAAAATGAGTTTATGAAGAGGACTGGGTGAGATGGGAGGCAGAGCTGCTTCCGAGTACAGAAGCAAAGGCAATTTCCCCTCCAGATTAACAGCAAAATCTTGCCGGACCCGAAACCACTGATGGGGCCTGGCTGTTCTCTCTCTTTGTTAATATTCTGTTCCAGTTAATCTTCACTCGTTGCAATTTCAACCCCCAAAAATCAGCTTTTTCGAATCTATTATTTTTAGCTTTTCTTCCTGATATCGATCTGAATCATTGCCTTAAAGATTATTATGTTGTCATTGATATTGCCTCAATTCTCACCCAAGTTTACTTTTCATATCTGCTCTGGTTTATTTTCAATGACTGGATCCACCCTTGGTGAACTTTGATCTACTGGGTAAGAATTGTGTCCTGAACACACTGTAAATACTCCATTACCTTTTCCCCTTTCTCTATGTCCACTTCCCACATCATTGCTGGAGTTGAAATTTCTCATGATTTTTCTGCTATAAATTTTACTTATTTCAGAGCTTTGCTACATAATTTCCACAAATTCCCTTCCACTATTAGGTGGTTTGTACAATGGCCTTTTCCCTGTTTTTTAACCTGACTGTGATCCACACTCCCCGAGGCATTTGTGCCCAATATGGAAATACACTCAGCACATCAGCAGAAACTGGCTGACAATTATTCAAACATTTAAGATGAATTTGCAAGTTGAACAAACAGATTGAGTCACAGAGACAGACTGTCAAAAATAAGGAAAAGCAAGGCCCATAAAGTTCAGCTGGCCCTCGGCCGTTGGTCGAATCTGGTGCTGATCATCCAGTCTGTCCGTGCCACCCTCCAGAAAGCGGGGAAGGGCGTGGGCGTGAAACTGGTTGAGAGGCGCCGGTTTAAAGCGTTCCTCAATGGATTGCAGGAGGAGTGGAAGGCCAGGTGCACTTCCACTCCCTCCTCACAGTGACGTGTTGCTGACAGTTTCTATCTATATTGACATGAAGATAACCATAGCCTGCCTCAACATCAACGGCAGCAGGGGGTCTCACCGCAGATTTCACAATCTCTCAGTCCTCAGGGGAGGGAGATATGCGGTGAGCTTTCTGCAGGAAACCTACATCGTTCCGGGAGATGAAGCCACCTGGCTCCTGGAGTGGCAGGGCGGGATTGATGTGAGTCACCTCACCCCTATTTCTAGTGGGGTGGCTATCTTGTTGTCCCCGACTTTTCAGCCGGTGATCTTGAAGGTCAAGGAGCCAGTGCCGAGCCGCTTGCTCCACCTCGCCGTTCGCCTGGGTAGCGTGCCGCTCCACTTTATGAACATGGACGTGCCCAGGCCCGACGCGTTGCAAGCGCGCTTCTTTGAATACTCTGAGGCCACCCTCTCCAGTCTATCATCTCTCTGTGTTTATAAACACTGAGTGTACATCACCCTGTGTTCACACTGTGAGGCCTCCCCTGGTCTATCATCTCTGTGTGTTTATAAACACTGAGTGCACATCACCCTGTGTTCACACTGTGAGTCTCCCCTGGTCTATCATCTCTCTGTGTTTATAAACACTGAGTGTACATCACCCTGTGTTCACACTGTGAGTTCTCCCCTGGTCTACCATCTCTCTGTGTTTCTAAACACTGAGTGTACATCACCCTGTGTTCACACTGTGAGGCCTCCCCTGGTCTATCATCTCCCTGTGTTTATAAACACTGAGTGTACATCACCCTGTGTTCACACTGTGAGGCCTCCCCTGGTCTATCATCTCTCTGTGTTTATAAACACTGAGTGTACATCACCCTGTGTTCACACTGTGAGTTCTCCCCTGGTCTACCATCTCTCTGTGTTTATAAACACTGAGTGTACATCACCCTGTGTTCACACTGTGAGTTCTCCCCTGGTCTACCATCTCTCTGTGTTTCTAAACACTGAGTGTACATCACCCTGTGTTCACACTGTGAGGCCTCCCCTGGTCTATCATCTCTCTGTGTTTATAAACACTGAGTGTACATCACCCTGTGTTCACACTGTGAGTTCTCCCCTGGTCTACCATCTCTCAGTGTTTATAAACACTGAGTGTACATCACCCTGTGTTCACACTGTGAGGCCTCCCCTGGTCTATCATCTCCCTGTGTTTATAAACACTGAGTGTACATCACCCTGTGTTCACACTGTGAGGCCTCCCCTGGTCTATCATCTCTCTGTGTTTATAAACACTGAGTGTACATCACCCTGTGTTCACACTGTGAGGCCTCCCCTGGTCTATCATCTCTCTGTGTTTATAAACACTGAGTGTACATCACCCTGTGTTCACACTGTGAGGCCTCCCCTGGTCTATCATCTCTCTGTGTTTATAAACACTGAGTGTACATCACCCTGTGTTCACACTGTGAGGTCTCCTCTGGTCTATCATCTCCCTGTGTTTATAAACACTGAGTGTACATCACCCTGTGTTCACACTGTGAGGCCTCCCCTGGTCTATCATCTCTCTGTGTTTATAAACACTGAGTGTACATCACCCTGTGTTCACACTGTGAGGACACCCCCTCCAGTCTATCATCTCTCTGTGTTTATAAACACTGAGTGTACATCACCCTGTGTTCACACTGTGAGGCCTCCCCTGGTCTATCATCTCTCTGTGTTTATAAACACTGAGTGTACATCACCCTGTGTTCACACTGTGAGGTCTCCCCTGGTCGATCATCTCTCTGTTTTATTTATTTGTATTTTTGTGGAATGTGGGCTTCACTGACTAGACCAGCATTTATTGTTGTTGTACTGAGTGTCTTGCTGGGCCATTTCATTGGGCATTTACAATTCAACCACATTGCTGTGGGTCTGCAGTCACATGTCGGTCAGACCAAGTCAGGACGGCAGATTTCCTTCTCTAAAGGACATTAGTGAACTAAATGGGTTTTTATAACAATCGATAATGGTTTCATGGTCACCATTAGACCAGCTTTTAATTCCAGATTTATAAATTAAATTTAAACTTCACCATCTGTCATGGTGGGATTCGAACCCCATGCCCCCAGAGCATTAGCCTGGTCTCTGGATTACTAGTCCAGTGACATTACCACTACATCACCACCTCCCTCATTTATGTTTATGTTTATAAACATTGTGTATATTTCACACTGTGTTCACACAGTGAGGCCTCCCCCAGTCCATCATCTCTGTGTTGTTAAACAGTGAAGTGCATTGCACTGTGTGCTTGCACTGTGAGGCCTCCCCCAGTCCGTCAGCTCTGTGTTGATAAACAGTGAAGTGCATTGCACTGTGTGCTCACACTGTGAGGCCTCCCCTTGTTTCACATTGGCCTGCACAGTCCGTGTACCTATTTAAAAGTCTATTGCACGGGACTGCCCTGTGCAGCACCCTGCACCCCTGGTCTCTGATGTAAAGGGTGAGGTCTTCCACCTAGAGAGACCTCCATGGGGTTTCCCCTTACTGCCAGCTGGTAACAAGGGCTGCAAAAGCATGTCCAGGTGGTAGACGAGGCTGAGGAAGTGGGGAGTGAGCAGGAGCAGCCCGTACAGGAAACCCCTCCGCACGGTGTGGAATGGCACGGAGGGCATTTTCGAGAGGTGGTTCAGGTTGTGTGGGACAGGCTCTCGAGGAGGATTTCAGTGCCCCGGACCGATGAGCAGTTCTGGCTGAGCGGGGGTCAGCTCGGCTGGGAGTGCTCCGTACTCCCGAGCCCCCATGTCACCCACAGTGAGGGGTGTCCCGGGGGCTTCAGCTACTCCTCCACCCATCGGTCCATCCCCAGAGCTGGCTGACCCGACAGCCAAGGCCCGTTCCTCTGCCAGCGGGTGGGTGCCCTGACTGGACGTGACCATGTTCCAGACTCTGAATAGATCGCAGTAAAAGACAGGCAACTCCCTCTGGGAGGCAGAGATAACATTCTCTGCCGACAGCTGCTTGTCGTCTTGAAGGCAGTGCCCCTGGCAGAAAAAATACATCACCAGTGCACACCATCTGGGAGGACACTCGACATACAGGTATCTCTGCAGGGTCTGAAGGTGGAGAGTCACAGTCTGGGTGCAGACGCACACCAGCGACTGGCCGCCCTGCTCAATCAGGAGACACAGGACCGCGGCAGAGACCCAGAGTTTTCTCTTGCCCCAGAAGAAATTGACAAGCTTCTTCTGAATCTTGGTGGCAATGCAGGGGATGGGACCAAAGTGACCAATCGGTATCACAGCATTGAGGCCACCAGTTGGTTTATGACCAGTGCTCGGCCCCTGTAGGAAAGCATTCGGAGCAGTCCTGTCCAGTGCCCTAACCGAGTAGTGGCTTTTGCCTCCAAGTCCTCCCAGTTTGCTGGCCAGGCTTCCTCAGTGGGGCTGAGGTGGACTCCCAGATCGAGGAGGTGCGTGGTGCTCCATGCAAAACTCATCAACTCCTCCAGCAGGGGCTCCACCCGCCACTGACCCACAAGGAGACCTGAACATTTTCCCCAATTGATCCTCACAGAGAATGTGGCAGAAAAAGTCTGCTGGCAGTCGTGCATCCTCCACAAGTCAACGGGATTTGTGACCGCGAGGAGCACATCTTTGATGTAAGCCGAGAGGATGATCCGCATGTTCGGCCTGTGCAGAGCCAAACCCGTCAACCTTCTGCAAAGCAGGCACAGGAATGGCTCCACACAGATGGTATATAATTGGCCGGACATGGGACATCCCTGAGGTACTCCTCTACCAAAGTGAAGGAGCGCCATCAAGGACCTGTTAACTTTGATCAGACACTCTGCCACGACATACAAAAGTCAGACCTGGGCCACAAAATGCGGACTGATTCCGAACTGTGGGATCGGACTTCCTCCCCCCAAACTGGACTGTGAAACTGGACTTTGTAGAATATGGGGAAGGTAACCCAATCCCCATGGACACTAGTACTGTGAAACTGTAGATGAACAAAATTTTACTTCAAAACAGAATGGTAATGCCTGGGGCAACTACATGTCTGCCTGCCAGTATATTATTGCTAAGTAAGATGTTGTGTCAGTGGGAACTGCTGCTACAGTGAGATAATGATTAAGGGTCTGTTTGATTCCTCAGTTCAAGACATTATGGGTAATGGACATTAAAGTTTCTCCAGGGGGCAAAAATGAAGTAGAATTGTAATTAATGAGAATTGGAAATAAAATCTGGTTGATGCGAGATCTAAGTGAGGAATTTTGGGGACAAAAATTGACACAATAAAACCCAAACTGTTAAATTAATGTGCATAATTTCCAGGAAGTTCAGAACTTTCGAATAAGAGTTAGGAGAGTGTAGTTAAGAATTGTAAGTTGATAGTTTTCTCTTGGATGTTTGTATCTTGCCTATGTTATTTTTAAGAGAACTGAATTTGACATTCTGGCCAATACCCAAGGCATAGGGACCATGTAGTGGGAGATGAGCAAGGTCTCGAGACACCTCTCCCACCCCCTCCCCTTTTTGATGTTTTGTTAAGATCACCGGAGAGTCAGGAATGTGTGACATGATATTGGGACACTGGTGTAAGTGTGCAAATGTGATGTGTTACACATAAAGTAACTAACATGCAGATGCATGATGAAATGCACTGAAGAATGGGTACTGCCTGTGCAGAGTTTGCAAGTTCTCCCTGTGACTGCGTGGGTTTCTGCCATGTGTTCCTGTTTCCTCCCACAGCCAAAGACTTGCAGGTTGATAGGTAACTTCGCCATGTAAATTGCCCCTGGTGTCGGGAGGTGGTAGGAGAATTCAGGGAAGGTGGGAATGTAAGGGAATATGGGATTAATGTAGGGTTCGTATAAATGGGTGGTTGCTGGTCAGCACAGACTTGTTGGGCCGAAGGGCCTGTTTCAGTGCTGTATCTCTCTATTACTCTAAGATGAAAGTTCAGAGAGACTGTTAAAGGGCTAGGAATGATTCAAAAGAAGAATATGATCAATGGAGAACTGGAGATTCTTTCAAGTCCATGCTTGATCTGTTACTTGAAACAAAAGTACTAACTACTAACTAACTGCTCCTTGAGGTCATCTTTAACAGTGATATTTATTTGCTGATGATTCCTTATACTGAATAGGACCTTGTTTACTATCTGAGCCCTTAGAGAGGGACTAAAACAATATTCTCCCTTCTTTATTTGACACATTAAACTGCCATATGGATACTCTGTGTGGGTAGTAACAACACAATAACTTCCCTCACCTTGGTAGACAGAGTGATTGGGGAACTCCTCTCCACTCACTATTTCCATTGTACAGTTGAGGGGGGTCTTTGTTCCAGGTTAATCCACATGCTGGAGCAGAGTTTTCTACAATATCATATGGGCAAACAAAGACATCCTCTGACTGGAGACACCCAGACAAGTCAGGGGCAACACAGGTGGTTTCATTGACGAGGGAGATATAAATAGGTGGATTTTTGTATCTAACAATGTGATTCCTCATTATTATCTGTTCCTTAACAACTGTTGCAGTAATTCAAGATTCCTAAGATCAATTCTTTATTCTTTTGCTGAAGCTTGTTAATTCTAAATGATTGTCCTGTTCTCAGTACTTTTGTTTCAAGTAACAGATCAGGCATGGACTTGAAAGATTCTCTCGCTCTCCCTTTATCATATCCATCTTTTGAATCATTCCTAACCCTTCAACTGTCTCTCTCTGAATTAGAATTAGAATTAGAATTAGAATATTACAGCGCAGTACAGGCCCTTCGGCCCTCGATGTTGCGCCGATCATCTGACCTACACTATTCCATTTACATCCATATGTCTATCCAATGACCACTTAAATGCCCTTAAAGTTGGCGAGTCTACTACTGTTGCAGGCAGGGCGTTCCACGCCCCTACTACTCTCTGCGTAAAGAAACTACCTCTGACATCTGTCCTATATCTTTCACCCCTCAACTTAAAGCTATGTCCCCTCGTGTTTGCCATCCTCATCCGAGGAAAAAGACTCTCACTATCCACCCTATCTAACCCTCTGATTATCTTGTATGTCTCTATTAAGTCACCTCTCCTCCTCCTTCTCTCTAACGAAAACAACCCCAAGTCCCTCAGCCTTTCCTCGTAAGACCTTCCCTCCATACCAGGCAACATCCTAGTAAATCTCCTCTGCACCCTTCCCAAAGCTTCCACATCCTTCCTATAATGCGGTGACCAGAACTGCACGCAATACTCAAGGTGCGGCCTCACCAGAGTTTTGTACAGCTGCATCATGACCTCGTGGCTCCGAAACTCGATCCCCCTACTAATAAAGGCTAACACACCATATGCCTTCTTAACAGCCCTATTAACCTGGGTAGCAACTTTCAGGGATTTATGTACCTGGATACCAAGATCTCTCTGCTCATCTACACTACCAAGAATCTTCCCATTAGCCCAGTACTCTGCATTGCTGTTACTCCTTCCAAAGTGAATCACCTCACACTTCTCCGCATTAAACTCCATTTGCCATCTCTCAGCCCAGCTCTGCAGCCTATCTATGTCCCTCTGTACCCTACAACACCCTTCGACACTATCCACAACTCCACCGACCTTCGTGTCATCCGCAAATTTACTAACCCACCCTTCTACACCCTCATCCAGGTCGTTTATAAAAATGACAAACAGCAGTGGCCCCAAAACAGAACCTTGCGGTACACCACTAGTAACTAAACTCCAGGATGAACATTTGCCATCAACCACCACCCTCTGTCTTCTTTCAGCTAGCCAATTTCTGATCCAAAGCTCTAAATCACCTTCAACCCCATACTTCCGTATTTTCTGCAATAGCCTACCGTGGGGAACCTTATCAAACGCCTTACTGAAATCCATATACACCACATCCACGGCTTTACCCTCATCCACCTGTTTGGTCACCTTCTCGAAAAACTCAATAAGGTTTGTGAGGCACGACCTACCTTTCACAAAACCGTGCTGACTATCGCAAATGAACTTATTCTTTTCAAGATGATTATAAATCCTGTCTCTTATAACCTTTTCCAACATTTTACCCACAACCGATGTAAGGCTCACAGGTCTATAATTACCAGGGCTGTCTCTACTCCCCTTCTTGAACAAGGGGACAACATTTGCTATCCTCCAGTCCTCCGGCACTACTCCTGTCGACAATGACGACATAAAGATCAACAACAACGGCTCTGCAATCTCCTCCCTGGCTTCCCAGAGAATCCTAGGATAAATCCCATCTGGCCCAGGGGACTTATCTATTTTCACTCTTTCCAAAATTGCTAACACCTCCTCCTTGTGAATCTCAATCCCATCTAGCCTAGTAGGCTGTATCTCAGTAATCTCCTCGGCAACATTTTCTTTTTCTACTGTAAATACTGACGAAAAATATTCATTTAACGCTTCCCCTATCTCCTCTGATTCCGCACACAACTTCCCACTACTATCCTTGATTGGCCCTGTTCTAACTCTTATCATTCTTTTATTCCTGATATACCTATAGAAAGCCTTAGGGTTTTCTTTGATCCTATCCGCCAATGACTTCTCGTGTCCTCTCCTTGCTCTTCTTAGCCCTCCCTTTAGATCCTTCCTGGCTAGCTTGTAACTCTCAAGCGCCCTAACTAAGCCTTCACGTCTCATCCTAACATAAGCCGCCCTCTTCCTCTTGACAAGCGCTTCAACTTCTTTAGTAAACCACGGCTCCCTCGCTCGACAACTTCCTCCCTGCCTGACAGGTACATACTTATCAAGGACACGCATTAGCTGCTCCTTGAATAAGCTCCACATTTCGATTGTGCCCATCCCCTGCAGTTTCCTTCCCCATCCTACACATCCTAAATCTTGCCTAATCGCGTCATAATTTCCTTTCCCCCAGCTATAATTCTTGCCCTGTGGTATATACCTGTCCCTGCCCATCGCTAAGGTAAACCTAACCGAATTGTGATCACTATCACCAAAGTGCTCACCTACATCTAAATCGAACACCTGGCCGGGTTCATTACCCAGTACCAAATCCAATGTGGCATCGCCCCTGGTTGGCCTGTCCACATACTGTGTCAGAAAACCCTCCTGCACACACTGGACAAAAACAGACCCATCTAAAGTACTCGAACTATAGTATTTCCAGTCAATATTTGGAAAGTTAAAGTCCCCCATAACCACTACCCTGTTACTCTCGCTCCTGTCGAGAATCATCTTCGCTATCCTTTCTTCTACATCTCTGGAACTATTCGGAGGTCTATAGAAAACTCCCAACAGGGTGACCTCTCCTCTCCTGTTTCTAACCTCGGCCCATACTACCTCAGTAGACGAGTCCTCAAACGTCCTTTCTGCCGCTGTAATACTTTCCTTGATTAACAATGCCACACCCCCCCCTCTTTTACCCTCTTCTCTGTTCTTACTGAAACATCTAAATCCCGGAACCTGCAACATCCATTCCTGCCCCTGCTCTACCCATGTCTCTGAAATGGCCACAACATCAGGATCCCAGGTACCAACCCATGCTGCAAGCTCACCCACCTTATTCCGGATGCTCCTGGCGTTGAAGTAGACACACTTTAAACCAAGTTCTTGCTTGCCAGTGCCCTCTTGCGTCCCTGTAACCTTATCCCCTACCTCACTACTCTCAACAGCCTGTACACTGGAACTTTCATCTTGCTCCCTCTGTCCATTTCCAGTGTGTTTAATTCTATTCTAATTGTTTTAAAGTCAGTTACTCTCTGGAATATGTATCAATGCCTTGATAATTTACAACATGTTTCACTTTACTGGCCACATTAACCATTCCGTGTTGTGTTGTTTTCAAATAGGCGAACATGGCTTAAAAGGGGCAGAATTCTTAAAATGCATGCAGGAGAGCTTTTTGAGCTGGTACATAGAAAGTCCGACAAGATAAGGGGCAGTGCTGGACCTAATCATAGGGAATGAAGCCAGACAAGTGGTAGAGGTGTCAGTGGGGGAACGTTTCGGGGATAGTGACCATAACTCTAAGATTTAAGGTAGTTATGGAAAATGGCAAACATGGACCAGAAATAAAGATGCTGAATAGGGGGCAGGCCGATTTTAAAGATGATAAAACAGGATCTGGCCAAAGTGGACTGGGAGCAGCTACTTGCAGAAAAGTCGACATCAGAGCAGTGGGAGTCATTTAAAGAGGAAATAGTGAGAGTTCAGAGCCAACATGTACCCATTAAGGTGAAGGGTAGGACTAACAAGTCCAGGGAACCCTGAATGTCAAGGCATTATAGAGGATTGGATCAGTCATAAAAAGGAGGCTTATTGGAGATTCAGAGTGCTGGAAACAGCAGAGGCCCTAGAGGAGTATAGAAAGTGTAGAGGGGTATTTCTAAAAGTAATTAGGAGAGCAAAGAGGGGACATGAAAAAACACTGGCGGGCAAGATAAAGGAAAATCCTAAGGCATTTTATAAGTATATTAAGGACAAGAGGATAACCAGGGAAAGAGTAGGGCCCTTTCGGGACCAAAGTGGCAGTCTGTGTGTGGAGCCAGAGGACATGGGTGAGGTTTGATTACTTTTCATCTGTGTTCACTATGGAGAAGGACAATGTAGGTATAGAGATCAGGGAGGGGGATTGTGATATACTTGAACATATTAGCATTGAAAGGGAGGAAGTATTAGCTGTTTTAGCAGGCTTAAAAGTGGATAAATCCCCAGGCCCAGATGAGATGTATCCCAGGTTGTTATGTGAGGGAAGGGAGGAGATTGCAGGGCCTCTGAAACAAATTTCCAAATCCTCTCTAGCCACAGGAGTGGAGGACAGCGAATGTGGTATCATTATTTAAGAAGGGAAGCAGGGATAAACCAGGTAATTACAGGCCAGTGTGTCGAACATCAGTGGTAGGGAAAATATTGGAAAAAATTCTGAGGGACAGGATTAATCACCACTTGGAGAGGCAGGGTTTGATCAGGGATAGTCAGCATGGCTTTGGCAGGGGGAGATCATGTCTGACTAACTTGACTGAATTTTTTGAGGCGGTGACGAAATGTATAGATGAGGGTAAAGCAGTTGATGTAGTCTATATGGAGTTCAGTAAGGCTTTTGATAAGGTCTCACATGGGAGATTGGTTAAGAAGGTAAGACCCATGTGATCCAGGGCAATTTGGCAAATTGGATCCAAAATTGGTATATTGGGAGGAGGCAGAGGGTAATGGTCGAGGGTTGTTTTTGCGAGTGGAAGCCTGTGACCAGTGGTGTACTGCAGGGATCGGTGCTGGGATGCTTGCTGTTTGTAGTGTACATTAATGATTTACACGTGAATATAGGAGGCATGATCAGTAGATTCGCAGATGACACGAAAATTGGTGGTGTCGTAAATAGTGAGGAGGAAAGCCTTAGATTACAGAAGGATATAGATGGGCTGGTAAGATGGGTGGAGCTTGGCAAATGGAATTTAATCCTGAGAAGTTGAGGTGTTGCATTTTGGGAGGACTAACAAGGCAAGGGAATAAACAATGGATGGTAGGACCCTAGGATGTACAGTGGGTCAGAGAGACCTTGGTGTACTTGTCCATAGATCAATGAAGGCAGCAGCACAGATAGATAAGGTGGTTAGGAAAGCATATTGGATACTTGCCTTTATTAGCTGAGGCACAGAATATAAGAGCAGGGAGGTTATGATGGAGCTGTATAAAACGCTAGTTAGACCACAACTGGAGTACTGTGTACAGTTCTGGTCACCACACTATAGGAAGGATGTGATTGCACTGGAGAGGGTGCACAGGAGATTCACCAGGATGTTGCCTGAGCTGGTGCATTTCAGTTATGAAGAGAGACTGAAAAGGCTGGGGTTGTTTTCCTCAAAGCACAGAAGGCTGAGGGGAGATATGATTGAGGTAGGCAAAATTATGAGGGGCATTGATAGGTTAGATAGGAAGAAACGTTTTCCCTTAGTGGAGGGGTCAATAACCAGGGGGCATAGAGTTAAGGTAAGGTGCAGGAGGTTTAGAGGGGATTTGCAGGAAAAAAATTTCACCCAGAGGGTAGTTAGAATCTGGAATGCACTGCCTGAAGAGTTGGTACAGGCAGGACCCCTCACAACATTTAAGAAGTATTTAGATGACCACTTGATATGCCATAGCATACAAGGATACGGGCCAAGTGCTGGAAAATGGGATTAGAATAGCTAGGTGCGTGATGGCCGGCACAGACACGATGGGCCGAAGGGCCTGTTTCTGTGCTGTTTGACTGTATCACACTATGTCTGAGACCCATTCTTCAGTGCATTTCACCATGCATTCGGCATGTTAATGACTTTATGTGTAACACATCACATTTGCACACTAACACCAGTGTCCCAATATCATGTCACACACTCCTGACTCTCCGGTGACCTAAACAAAAGATCAAAAAGGGGACGGGGTGGGAGAGGTGTCTCGAGAGCCTTGCTCATCTCCCACTGCATGGTCCCAATGCCTTGGGTAGTGGCCAGAATGTCAAATTCAGTTCTCTTTAAAAAAAAACATAGGCAAGATACAAATCTCCAAGAGAAAGCTATCAGTTTACAATTCATAACGACACTCTCCGAACTCTTATTAGAGTTATTAACTTCCTGGAAATTATGCACATTAATTGAACAGTTTGAATTCTGATTCTGCCAATTTTTTCTCCCAAATTCCTTATTTGGATCTCGCATCAGCCTGATTTTATTTCCAAGTCTCATTAATTACAATTATCATTAATTACAATTCTATTTCATTTTTGTGCCCTGGAGAAACTTTAATGTCCATTACCCATAATGTCTTTAACTGAGGAATCAAACAGACCCTTAATCATTATCTCACTGTAGCGGCAGTTCCCACTGACACAACATCTTACTTAGCAATAATATACTGGTAGGCAGACATGTAGTTGTCCCAGACATTACCATTTTGTTTTGAAGTAAAATTTTGTTTATCTCCTTAAACTTCAAGTAAACTTCCCTTCTGAGTGCTTGGAATAACAACTCATCAATTTGTGTTATCAATTCCAATTTTAGAAATAATTATCCCAAGGCTTGGTGCTTTTAAATGGTGCTTTTACATCAGATAAAAGTGTTTGCAGGTGTTTAGAGGTGACATTCACATCTCTTGTTTTCAAGCACTTTGCCTTGAAAGATTTTCAAAACTTCTGAATTTCTTATTGTTCTTGTTTCTGTTTTTTTTTTAGAACATTACAGCGCAGTACAGGCCCTTCGGCCCTCGATGTTGCGCCGACCTGTGAAACCATCTGACCTACACTATTCCATTTTCATCCATGTGTCTATCCAATGTCCACTTAAATGCCCTTAAAGTTGGCGAATCTACTACTGCTGCAGGCAGGGCGTTCCACGCCCTTACTACGCTCTGAGTAAAGAAACTACCTCTGACATCTGTCCGATATCTATCACCCCTCAACTTGAAGCTATGTCCCCTCGTGTTTGCCATCACCATCCGAGGAAAAAGACGCTCACTATCCATCCTATCTAACCCTCTGATTATCTTATATGTCTCTATTAAGTCACCTCTCCTCCTCCTTCTCTCCAACGAAAACAACCTCAAGTCCCTCAGCCTTTCCTCGTAAGACCTTCCCTCCATACCAGGCAACATCCTAGTAAATCTCCTCTGCACCCTTTCCATAGCTTCCACATCCTTCCTATAATGCGGTGACCAGAACTGCACGCAATACTCCAGGTGCGGTCTCACCAGAGTTTTGTACAGCTGCATCATGACCTCGTGGCTCCGAAACTCGACCCCCCTACTAATAAAAGCTAACACACCATATGCCTTCTTAACAGCCCTATTAACCTGGGTAGCAACTTTCAGGGATTTATGTACCTGGATACCAAGATCTCTCTGCTCATCTACACTACCAAGAATCTTCCCATTAGCCCAGTACTCTGCATTGCTGTTACTCCTTCCAAAGTGAATCACCTCACACTTCTCCGCATTAAACTCCATTTGCCATCTCTCAGCCCAGCTCTGCAGCCTATCTATGTCCCTCTGTACCCTACAACACCCTTCGACACTATCCACAACTCCACCGACCTTCGTGTCATCCGCAAATTTACTAACCCACCCTTCTACACCCTCATCCAGGTCGTTTATAAAAATGACAAACAGCAGTGGCCCCAAAACAGAACCTTGCGGTACACCACTAGTAACTAAACTCCAGGATGAACATTTGCCATCAACCACCACCCTCTGTCTTCTTTCAGCTAGCCAATTTCTGATCCAAAGCTCTAAATCACCTTCAACCCCATACTTCCGTATTTTCTGCAATAGCCTACCGTGGGGAACCTTATCAAACGCCTTACTGAAATCCATATACACCACATCCACGGCTTTACCCTCATCCACCTGTTTGGTCACCTTCTCGAAAAACTCAATCAGGTTTGTGAGGCACGACCTACCTTTCACAAAACCGTGCTGACTATCGCAAATGAACTTATTCTTTTCAAGATGATTATAAATCCTGTCTCTTATAACCTTTTCCAACATTTTACCCACAACCGATGTAAGGCTCACAGGTCTATAATTACCAGGGCTGTCTCTACTCCCCTTCTTGAACAAGGGGACAACATTTGCTATCCTCCAGTCCTCCGGCACTACTCCTGTCGACAATGACGACATAAAGATCAACAACAACGGCTCTGCAATCTCCTCCACCTGTTTGGTCACCTTCTCGAAAAACCTTCTTTTAAAAAAGCACAAAGAATCCATTTGTCTCTGGTCAGGAGCCCAATGGGTTAACATGTCTAATTGTATCTGTGAATTCATCAGCTTAAAATTTCATAATGTCTAATGTACTGAATATAAATCTTCAATGAACTAAAAGTTTTGTAGTGAGCTAAGCTGCTAGCTGAAAGGGTTAACTGTCTCTGCTAGTTTGAAAAGGGGGCGGGGCAAAAGTTCTCAGATTGCATCACCACCTTTTCTTTGAAAAAAGAGCAAATACATTCCTTTAAATTATAAAGGCGGGGCTAAAGTGTGGCGAGTCGAAGAGACTTAGCAGTTGGCAGGAAAAAAGACAGAAGCGCAAGGAGAGAGCCAACTGTGTAACACCCCTGACAACCAATTTTACCTGCAGCACCTGTGGAAGAGTCTGTCATTCTAGTATTGGCCTTTATAGCCACTCCAGGCACTACTCCACAAACCACTGACCACCTCCAGGTGCTTATTCATTGTCTCCCGAGACAAGGAGGCCAAAGAAGAAGCCATGTACACACACCCAAATGGGTTAAAGCATTTTCAATTAAACTCCCATTTGTTCCCAAAACCTTAGCTTTCTTAAAAACCCAAGACCAATTCCAACCCAGGTGACTGAACAATCACCTCAAACATCCCAAATTCCAATTTACACAATCAAACCTTAAAACTGTCCCACTCTTACATGTGTGAATTAGTCTCCAGAATAAAATTCCCACATGTTTTATCATTGTCACTAGAATGTCACTGTGGCAACCAATGAAATTCCAATTTCATCACTTAGAAAGGTTTACTTTATTAATTCCACATCTCTTTCGAACTTGCTTACAATTCTCATATTTAACTCAAAGTGCCAATTCTACTATTGCAGGATTGTGTGTCCCAGAGATAAAAACTAAATATTACAAATGCAGACACACATTAAACAGACAACTTCAAACAACTTCCACTTAAGACCACCAAAACAGGTTAAACAGGTTTAAGTTCACTGCACAGAACAATGAAGATGACACACACACAAAAAAATTCAAATGAATCACACACACGCACCCAAACTGGAAAAAAGGTCTTCCATCCACAAATTAGGAAGCTTCCTCTCACATACACTGCAGTTGCTCTGGGTTTTTTCAACTTTAATAACTTAGAACTACTAATTAACTAAACACAGAACAGAATAAACACGTGCTTTTTCTTTAAAAGGGAAAAGAAGAAATTAAATTACTTCACTTGTCTTCTTTTTTCAGGTACCTTTATGAATGCCTGTGAATAGAAAACGAAAGAAAGAGTTAATTCCACAAACAACAAAAGGAAACCTTCAATATTCTTAGTCCCAAAAGAAAATCACTGAGCAAAGTTTTTGCAGCCTTTTATACAGTGCTTCCAGTCACAGAGAGATTCTTAAAGAGACAGAACATTACAACCTGGGTAGTCAGTGGCGTAGTGGTATTATCACTGGACTAGTAACCCAGAGACCCAGGGTATTTGTCTGGGGACGTGGGTTCGAATCCCACCACAGCAGAAGGTGGAATTTGAATTTAATTAATAAATCTGGAATTAAAAGCCAGTCTAAAGAGGGCCATGAAACCATTGTCGATTGTTGTAAAAACCCATCTGGTTCACTAATGTCCTTTAGGGAAGGAAATCTGCTGTCCTTACCTGGTCTGGCCTACATGTGACTCCAGACCCACAGCAATGTGGTTAACTCTTACATGCCCTCTGAAATGGCCTAGCAAGCCACTCAGTTGTATCTAACCGCTACGAAGTCAATAAAAAGGAATGAAACCGGACGGACCACCAGCATCGACCTCGGCACCAGAAATGACAACGGCAAACCCAGCCCTGTCGACCCTGCAAAGTCCTCCTTACTAACATCTGGGGGCTTGTGTCAAAGTTGGGAGAACTGTCCCACAGACTAGTCAAGCAACAGCCTGACATAGTCATACGGAATCATACCTAACAGACAATGTCCCAGACACTGCAATCACTATCCCTGGGTATGTCCTGTCCCACTGGCGGAACAGACCCACCAGAGATGGTGGCACAGTGGTATACAGTAGGGAGGGAGTTGCCCGGGGAGTCCTCAACATCGACTCTGGACCCTATGAAGTCTCATGGCATCAAGTCAAACATGGGCAAGGTAACCTCCTGCTGATTACCACCTACTGCCCTCCCTCAGCTGATGACTCAGTACTCCACCATGTTGAACAGCACTTGGAGGAAGCACTGAGGGTGGCAAGGGCACAAAATGTACTCTGGGTGGCGAACTTCAATGTCCATCACCAAGCGTGGCTCGGTAGCACCATTACTGACCGAGCTGGCCGAATCCCAAAGGACATAACTGCTAGACTGGGTCTGTGGCAGGTGGAGGGGGAACCAACACGAGGGAAAAACATACTTGACCTCGTCCTCATAAATCCTACTGCTGCAGATGCTTCTGTCCATGACTGTATTTGTAGGAGTTACCACCGCACAGTCCTTGTGGAGACGAAGTCCTGCCTTCACATTGAGGATACCCTCCATCGTGTTGTGTGGCACTATCACCGTGCTAAATGGGATAGATTTCGAACAGATCTAGCAATACAAAACTGGGCATCCATGAGGCGCTGTGGGCCATCAGCAGCAGCAGCAGAATTGTACTCAACCACAATCTGTAACCTCATGGCCCGGCATATCCCCCACTCTACCATTACCATCAAGCCAGGAGGCCAACCCTGGTTCATTGAAGAGTGCAGGAGGGCATGTCAGGAGCAGCACCAGACATACCTCAAAATGAGGTGTCAACCTGGTGAAGCTACAACACAGGACTATCTGCCTGCCAAACTGTGTAAGCAGCATGCGATAGACAGAGCTAAGCGATCCCATAACCAATGGAACAGATCTAAGCTCTGCAGTCCTGCCACATCCAGTCGTGAATGGTGGTGGACAATTAAACAACTAACTGGAGGAGGTGGCTCCACAAATATCCCCATCCTCAATGATGGTGGAGCCCAGCACATCAGTGCGAAAGATAAGGCTGAAGCATTTGCAACAATCTTCAGCCAGAAGTGCCGAGTTGATGATCCATCTCGGCCTCTTCCTGAAGTCCCCAGCATCACAGATGCCAGACTTCAGCCAATTCGATTCATTTCGTGTGATATCAAGAAACAACTGAAGGTACTGGACACTGCAAAGCTATGGGCCCAGACAATATTCCGACAATAGTACTGAAAACCTGTTCTCCAAAACTTGTTGCGCCCCTAGCCAAGCTGTTCCATTACAGCTACAACACTGGCATCTACCCTGCAATGTGGAAAATTTCCCAGGTATGTCCTGTACACAAAAAGCTGGACAAGTCCAACCCGGCCAATTCCTGCCCCATCAGCCGACTCTCATTCATCAGTAAAGTGATGGAAGGTGTCATCAACAGTGCCATCAAGCAGCACTTGCTTAGCAACAACCTGCTCAGTGACGCTCAGTTTGGGTTCAGCCAGGGCCACTCAACTCCTGACCTCATTACAGCCTTGGTTCAAACATGGACAAAAGAGCTGAATTCAAGAGGTGAGGTGAGAGTAACTGCCCTTGACATCAAGGCAGCATTTGACCGAGTATGGCATCAAGGAGTCTTAGCAAAACTGAGGTCAATGGGAATCAGGGGGAAAACCCTCCACTGGCTGGAGTCATACCTAGCACAAAGGAAGATGGTTGTGGTTGTTGGAGGTCAATCATCTGAGCTCCAGGACATCACTGCAGGAGTTCCTCAGGGTAGTGTCCTGGGCCCAACCATCTTCAGCTGCTTCATCAATGACCTTCCTTCAATCATAACGTCAGAAGTGGGGATGTTCACTGATGATTGCACAATGTTCAGCACCATTCGTGACTCCACAGATACTGAAGCAGTCCGTGTAGAAATGTAGCAAGACCTGGACAATATCCAGGCTTGGGCTGATAAGTGGCAAGTAACATTTGTGCCACACAAGTGCCAGGCAATGACCATCTCCAACAAGAAAGAATCTAACCATCTCCCGTTGACATTCAACAGCATTACCATTGCTAAATCCCCCACTATCAACATCCTTGGGGCTACCATTGACCAGAAACTGAACTGGAGTAGCCATATAAATACCGTGGCTACAAGAGCAGGTCAGAGACTAGGAATCCTGAGGCGAGTAACTCACCTCCTGACTCCCCAAAGCCTGTTCACCATCTACAAGGCACAAGTCAGGAGTGTGTTGGAATACTCTCCACTTGCCTGGATGGGTGCAGCTCCAACAACACTCAGGAAGCTCGACACCATCCAGGACAATGCAGCCCGCTTGATTGGCACCCCAGTACAAACATTCACTCCCTCCACCACCGCCGCACAGTGGCAGCATTGTATACCATCTACAAGATGCACTGCAGCAACGCACCAAGGCTCCTTAGACAGCACCTTCCAAACTCGCAACCTCTACCAACAAGAAGGACAAGGGCAGCAAATACATGGGAATACCACCACCTGCAAGTTCCCCTCCAAGTCACACACCACCCTGACTTGGAACTATATCGCCGTTCCTTTACTGTCGCTGGGTCAAAATCCTGGAACTCCCTGCCTCACATCACTGTGGATGTACCTACCCCAAATGGACTGCAGCGGTTCAAGAAGGCAGCTCACCACCACCTTCTCAAGGGCAATTAGGGATGGGCAATAAATGCTGTACTGGCCAATGATGCCCACATCCCATGAATGAATAAAAAAAAAACTCATATATTCCATTCTCCTTCATTTCATCAGAACTGAACTCATCCTTCTTCCCTTTAAATCAACTTTGATCCAAGTGTATACAGAACACAGATTAAACAACCAACAATCTTAAAACAAAATACAAGACTAGACCAAAGAGGTTTAATTAGTCTACAATTCCAGTGACACAGAACACTGAACACACACACAAGGGAATCACACAGAGAGGAGTTACTCTCTCTTTAAATTTCCCTCGACACAGGATCTGAGCTGGATATGAACTCCAGTGAAGGTTTCAAGTTGAACTTCTTTTCACAACAATCTGGTTGCTCACACACTGTCCTAACCTTTACAGTGGGCTATCTTAATTTCTTTTCCTTCCGTCTATTCTCCCTCATGTGCAATCTACTTTCAGGTTCTGAAATTCTCAATTCACAATGAATCCCCATTTTAATAATGTCTAACTCATGGATGCAGGTTTGTAAATCATTGGGACTCAGGGGCCGGGGTCAGGAATTATGTCCTGTCTGCTGTCCCGCTTGATTTAAAACACGAGTCTCCACCACCACATCAACAGGAAGATCGACGGGGGTGGGGGGGGGGGTGTGTGGAGTGGGGAGGTCCTGGATCCGCTAGTCTTCACCCGAGTGGTACTTGGAGGTTTTCTCCCCGAATGAACCCCACTCTACCTCTGAGGAATCAGTATATTCTGGATCATATAGGGTGACAGCAGACACAAATACTCACTGTTTCCCCAACTTACTCTCTAACTCCCTGATTTTAAGATGGCACTGTCAGTGATCTGTCTCCCAGTGGGACTACTAAAGGGCTTCCCTCAGAACACCACGTGAGTCTTCTAACTGCTCGCTAAGTTTTTTTATTTTCCTGGCTCATAATATCGAAGTCTTGCTGAGCATTTTGGAGAGAATGCATCGCACTCCCTGCCTGTACAGCAATAACACACTGCTGCTGAATTACTGCTCTCATACTAGCCAGCTGCTGCTGTAACACATCAATCTGATGCTTCTGATCCTGTATGAATTTGCCCTTTCCTTGGACTAACTGGTCAGCCCTCTGCACGCAATATGATGCCACTGAGGAGATGAGCTTGAAGGCTCTACCTACCTTCAACTTCTTCTCATCAACCCGTTCCTGAATAAACTGAACTACTTCCTCAAATGGAACACGATCTTTGGGTTTAAACATTCCCTGAGCAGTACCTGCCGGTCCTTCATTTTCACTTTTCTATCTAACTGGACCTGAAAAGCCTTCAACACGGGTTTGTCTGTCACGATTTTTCATTTGAGAAAAAACAACTACTGGTAATCAATAAAATGTACTGACACACACCAGTTACAGTTCCCCCTCCTCGATCAAATGCTGGCCAGGCAAATGACTAGGAGACTCCATCTCAACAAAGACCAGAAGTCCAGTTTTAACTAGTCATCATGTCCCATCTCTGGGTTGCCAATTGTAAGATTTTTGTATGTTTGTGCAGGACGTTGACAAGCCTTTGACCCACAAGGTTCACACTCTGGTATTCTTAAATCAAGATAGTGAGTTTATTAAGCATAGCAAGGATTTACAAGCAATACTTAACCAGCAGCAGTTGTTAAACAGCAGAGTGTCCTTGATTCTTGTTTCCTGAGCTGCTGTAGTGCAGTCTTGTCTCTTGAGGTGTTCTGTTGACTGTAGGATTCTCCCCAATGTCTCTCAGCAACTTTCATTTGTGCTACCATCTGAAGATTCCTTAATTCCATATAAGGTTACATTCCACCTTATCTCTTTCGATTGATCAGATATGACTGCACCTCCCATACATTATCTCTGAAGATAGCTTGATGGCCTATGTCAGTGTCACACAATGGGGAATGTTTGCTATCCCCATCAACATTCCAGTTATGAATAGTCTCCGAACACCTTTCCTTACATTTCCATCGTGAGGCCTACAAGTCTATCAATTATTGTGACCCTGAGCCTGTCTTCATTGAAATGCAGTAAGGTACTTATTAAAAAATCCTGTCTCATAGTAAAGCCATTTCTGCTATTGTTACAGTAGACACCGTCTTCCACCATCTCTCCAATACAGCATACAAATATACATCTCCCCGAACATGATTCCAAACACAAGATCCATAACTATATTCACAATATATATTAATGATATAAAGTTTGCACATGACACAAAGCTGGGTGGGAGTGGGAGCTGTGAGGGGGATGCAGAGAAACTCCAGTGTGATTTGGAAAGGTTGAGTGAGTCGACAAATACATGGCAGATGCAGTATAATGTAGATAAATGTGAGGTTATCCACTTTGGTGGCAAAAACAGAAAGGCAGATTATTATCTGAACAGCAATAGATTGGGAAAGGGGGAGGTGCAGTGAGTCCTGGGTGTCCTTGTGCACCAGTCGCTGAAAGTAAGCATGCAGGTGCAGCAGGCAGTTAAGAAGGCAAATGGTATGTCGGACTTCATAGTGGGAGGATGTACTGATGCAATTATACAAGGGCTTGGTGAGACCACATCTGGAGTATTGTGTGCAGTTTTGGTCTCCTTATCTGAGGAAGGATGTTCTTGCTATGGAGGGAGTGCAGCGAAGGTTCACCAGACTGATTCCTGGGATGGCAGGACTGATGTATGAAGAGAGATTGGGTCAATTAGGCTTGTATTCACTAGAGTTTGGAAGAATGAGAGGGGATCTCATAGAAACCTACAAAATTCTAAGGACTGGACAGACAAGATGCAGGAAGGATGTTCCCGATGGCGGGGGATTCTTGGACGAGGGGTCACAATCTAAGGATAAGGGGTAAGCCATTTAGGACTGAGATGAGAGAGAGTGGTGAACCTGTGGAATTCTCTACCACAGAAAGCAGTTGAGGCCAAATCATTAAATATATTCAGGAACACGTTAGATATCGTCTTTAGGGCAAAAGGAATCAAGGGATACGGGGAGAAAGCGGGAACAGGGTACTGAGTTTGGACAATCAGCCATGATTGTATTGAATGGTGGTGCAGGCTCGGAGAGCCGAATGACCTACTCCTGCTCCTATTTTCTATGTTTCTATGTTTAATTTTAATATAATATATTGCTATATATACAAAGAATAACTATTCCAGAGCAACATCATTGAAAGTCATTCCACTTTAAAACATAGTGCCTCATGTGAATTGTAACAGGCCATAACTTCACAGAATCACAGAATTGTTACAGCACAGAAGGAGGCAATTCGGCCCATCATGTCCACACTGGCTCTATGAAAGAGCAAACTCCCTCAGTTCCATTCCCCGATCTTCTCCCTGTAACCCTGAACATTCTTCCTTTTCATATAACTGTCCAATTCCCTCCTGAATGCTTCAGTTGAACCTGCCTCCACCACATTCTCAGGCAGCGCATTCCAGACCTTAACCACTCGCTGTGTGAAAAAGTTTTTCCTCATGTCACTTTTGCTTCTCTTACCAAATACTTTAAATCTATGCCCTCTCGTTCTTTCACAAGTGGGAACAGTTTCTCTCTATCTACCCTGTCCAGACCCCTCATGAACGGCTGTGTTTCCTGACAATGCTACCGCTAGGTGACACTGCTGCATGTGCGCATGTGCCACTAAAACGTCACAGTCTGTGACTTTAGGCAGCTGCCAGGACTAAAGATGGCGCTGCTCAAATAATCACACAGAGGCAACCTAACAAACACATGGCAGCAGACAATGGCGGAGTCAGAGAACGAGTGGGAGGGGGAGGGAGGGAAGCCGAGTGGGCGAGCGAAAGGGCCGGTGACGGAGGGGAGCAGAGTGGCCGGAGACAGCAGCGAGGGGTGGGGAGAGGGGGGAGGAGTGTGTTTTTCTGCACATGTGCCATAACCTTGCAACAGCAAAAGACGTACTGGCCAATCTCCATACCCGGTGACACCAAGGTCTTCTGTCTCTCGCTCCCCGCGGCTCTCTACGGCCTCTCGCTTCCGGCCCTCTCCATCATCCAGCCGTTCCCACCAGCTGCAGATCCCCCATCCAGCCGCTTTCTCCCCTATTTCTCAACTGTACTTCAGGCATTGCAGCTGTCTGCCTTTTGCATCCCCCTCTTCAGGCACTTCTGAATTTAACTCCCTCCCACTAAACCCCCACACCCCCTCTCCCCCCACCCCCTCTCTACCACTCCCCCCACAACTCACCTCTCCCCCCACCCACTCTACCTCTCCCCCTCCCGTCTCTGCCTCCCATCTCCCCCAATACCCCAACCCCCTCCCCCCACTCCCCTTTACCCCCCTCTTCCCTCACCTCCCCCTCTCCCCCCCACTCCCCTCTTACCCCTCTTCCCCCACCTCCCCCTCTCCCCCACCCCCAGTCTCCCCTCACAAACCCCCCCACCTCCCCTCACAAACCCCCCCCCACCTCATTCTCACAACCCCCCCACCTCCCCCTCACCCCAAGGACCACACCACAGTTAAATATCTGAAGTGCGGTTGCAAAGTCGGGAAAATAGCATCAAAAATCTCAACAATTCCATGTTTAATTATTGAGAAATTTTATTCAGTACATTAAACATTCGAGGCACTGCTGTGCACGGATACATGAGTGTTGTGTCACCAGCATTCCTGTGAGACAGACAGGCCGAGTCTCTGCTATACAGAACTAAAGAGATTGTTCCTGGAGAGCCTTGTGGTGAATGAATGCTTGGCTCTCTATTCCACTACTGTATTGTCCATGTGAAGAAGGCAAAGTCACAAGAGTCTGAGCTCAGTCTATTCTTGGTGAATGTTCCCCAAACGCATCCCAATGTGCATTCCCAATTCATCCATAAATGCAATGTTCCTTTCCACATCGTGATGAGCTCTGCAGCATGATCCAGTTGCCTTCGTTGCTTGAATGCTGACCTTAAGTCTCAAGGATTGTTTTCTCGACAGCATGTCTTACATGAAAAGAAAATAAGGAAAGAACATCAGTGTCAGATCTTCCCACCTCCAATGAAATTACTGTTGAGCATGCTTTATGTTCTGCAGTAAAGGCATGTACTGATAACACCGCCAATGAATCACTTAGCACCCACCTCAGCTGTAGGAGTCAGGATGATGTAATTGCCCCTATCTCGTGATGGTTCAATGCTGCTCTCAGGGAAAACATGAATGATGTGAGGGTGCTGGAAAAAGAAGCACATTTCTTTTGGACTATGAACATAAAGCAGGCCATTTAGCCCAGCTGTTCCCTGCTAGAGGTTATGCTACTCCTGCGCTTTCTCTTCCGCTCCCATTTAATCCTGGCTACGACTATCAGCATCACCTTCCATTTCTTTAACTCTTATCTACCTTTGCCTTAAAGTAACATTGAGGATAGAGAACGGTATGGCTGCACTCCCACCTCACCAGTTGTGTACACAGCAAGAGCATTCACATTTGTGCTACCACTGGACACGGCATGCTTGTTTCTTTTAGTGCTCAGTCTCTTCTTGCTGCACATGTACTGCCTGCACACAGCCCCAAACAATGGAAAGGATTTTAGTGCAGTGCAGTGGACTGGAGCACATGCAGTGCCCCAGACAATGGGAATGTTTTCAGAGCAACTTACAACAGGGACTGGAGCACATGCAGTGCCCCAGATAATGGGAATGTTTTCAGAGCAACTGACAACAGGGACTGGAGCACATGCAGTGCCCCAGACAATGGGAATGTTTTCAGAGCAACTTACAACAGGGACTGGAGCACATGCAGTGCCCCAGACAATGGGAATGTTTTCAGAGCAACTTACAACAGGGACTGGAGCACATGCAGTGCCCCAGACAATGGGAATGTTTTCAGAGCAACTTACAACAGGGACTGGAGCACATGCAGTGCCCCAGACAATGGGAATGTTTTCAGAGCAACTTACAACAGGGACTGGAGCACATGCAGTGTCCCAGACAATGGGAATGCTTTCAGAGCAACTTATAACAGGGACTGGAGCACATGCAGTGCCCCAGACAATGGGAATGTTTTCAGAGCAATTTACAACAGGGACTGGAGCACATGCAGTGTCCCAGTCAATGGAAATGTTTTCAGAGCAACTTACAACAGGGTCTGGAGCACATGCAGTGCCCCAGACAATGGAAATGTTTTCAGAGCAACTTGCAACAGGGACTGGAGCACATGCAGTGCCCCAGACAATGGGAATGATTTCAGAGCAACTTACAACAGGGACTGGAGCACATGCAGTGCCCCAGACAATGGAAATGTTTTCAGAGCAACTTACAACAGGGACTGGAGCACATGCAGTGCCCCAGACAATGGGAATGATTTCAGAGCAACTTACAATAGGGACTGGAGCACATGCAGTGCCCCAGACAATGGAAATGTTTTCAGAACAACTTACAACAGGGACTGGAGCACATGCAGTGCCCCAGATAATGGGAATGTTTTCAGAGCAACTGACAACAGGGACTGGAGCACATGCAGTGCCCCAGACAATGGGAATGTTTTCAGAACAACCTATAACATGGAGTGGAGCACATGCAGTGCCCCAGATAATGGGAATGTTTTCAGAGCAACTGACAACAGGGACTGGAGCACATGCAGTGCCCCAGACAATGGGAATGTTTTCAGAGCAACTTACACCAGGGACTGGAGCACATGCAGTGCCCCAGACAATGGAAAGTTTTCAGAACAACTTACAACAGGGACTGGAGCACATGCAGTGCCCCAGACAATGGGAATGTTTTCAGAGCAACTTACAACAGGGACGGGAGCACATGCAGTGCCCCAGACAATGGAAATGTTTTCAGAGCAACTTACAACAGGGACTGGAGCACATGCAGTGCCCCAGACAATGGGAATGTTTTCAGAGCAACTTACAACAGGGACTGGAGCACATGCAGTGCCCCAGACAATGGGAATGTTTTCAGAGCAACTTACAACAGGGACGGGAGCACATGCAGTGCCCCAGACAATGGGAATGTTTTCAGAGCAACTTACAACAGGGACTGGAGCACATGCAGTGCCCCAGACAATGGGAATGTTTTCAGAGCAACTTACAACAGGGACTGGAGCACATGCAGTGCCCCAGACAATGGGAATGTTTTCAGAGCAACTTACAACAGGGACTGGAGCACATGCAGTGTCCCAGACAATGGGAATGTTTTCAGAGCAACTTACAACAGGGACTGGAGCACATGCAGTGCCCCAGACAATGGGAATGTTTTCAGAGCAACTTACAACAGGGACGGGAGCACATGCAGTGCCCCAGACAATGGGAATGTTTTCAGAGCAACTTGCAACAGGGACTGGAGCACATGCAGTGTCCCAGACAATGGGAATGTTTTCAGAGCAACTTACAACAGGGACTGGAGCACATGCAGTGCCCCAGACAATGGGAATGTTTTCAGAGCAACTTACAACAGGGACTGGAGCACATGCAGTGCTCCAGACAATAGGAATGTTTTCAGAGCAACTTACAACAGGGACGGGAGCACATGCAGTGCCCCAGACAATGGGAATGTTTTCAGAGCAACTTACAACAGGGACTGGAGCACATGCAGTGCCCCAGACAATGGGAATGTTTTCAGAGCAACTAACAACAGGAACTGGAGCACATGCAGTGTCCCAGACAATGGGAATGTTTTCAGAGCAACTTACAACAGGGACTGGAGCACATGCAGTGCCCCAGACAATGGGAATGTTTTCAGAGCAACTTACAACAGGGACTGGAGCACATGCAGTGCCCCAGACAATGGAAATGTTTTCAGAGCAACTTACAACAGGGACTGGAGCACATGCAGTGCCCCAGACAATGGGAATGTTTTCAGAGCAACTTACAACAGGGACTGGAGCACATGCAGTGTCCCAGACAATGGGAATGTTTTCAGAGCAACTTACAACAGGGACTGGAGCACATGCAGTGCCCCAGACAATGGGAATGTTTTCAGAGCAACTTACAACAGGGACTGGAGCACATGCAGTGCCCCAGACAATGGGAATGTTTTCAGAGCAACTTACAACAGGGACGGGAGCACATGCAGTGCCCCAGACAATGGGAATGTTTTCAGAGCAACTTACAACAGGGACTGGAGCACATGCAGTGCCCCAGACAATGGGAATGTTTTCAGAGCAACTTACAACAGGGACTGGAGCACATGCAGTGCCCCAGACAATGGGAATGTTTTCAGAGCAACTTACAACAGGGACTGGAGCACATGCAGTGTCCCAGACAATGGGAATGTTTTCAGAGCAACTTACAACAGGGACTGGAGCACATGCAGTGCCCCAGACAATGGGAATGTTTTCAGAGCAACTTACAACAGGGACGGGAGCACATGCAGTGCCCCAGACAATGGGAATGTTTTCAGAGCAACTTGCAACAGGGACTGGAGCACATGCAGTGTCCCAGACAATGGGAATGTTTTCAGAGCAACTTACAACAGGGACTGGAGCACATGCAGTGCCCCAGACAATGGGAATGTTTTCAGAGCAACTTACAACAGGGACTGGAGCACATGCAGTGCTCCAGACAATAGGAATGTTTTCAGAGCAACTTACAACAGGGACTGGAGCACATGCAGTGCCCCAGACAATGGGAGTGTTTTCAGAGCAACTTACAACAGGGACTGGAGCACATGCAGTGCCCCAGACAATGGGAATGTTTTCAGAGCAACTAACAACAGGAACTGGAGCACATGCAGTGTCCCAGACAATGGGAATGTTTTCAGAGCAACTTACAACAGGGACTGGAGCACATGCAGTGCCCCAGACAATGGGAATGTTTTCAGAGCAACTTACAACAGGGACTGGAGCACATGCAGTGCCCCAGACAATGGAAATGTTTTCAGAGCAACTTACAACAGGGACTGGAGCACATGCAGTGCCCCAGACAATGGAAATGTTTTCAGAACAACTTACAACAGGGACTGGAGCACATGCAGTGCCCCAGACAATGGGAATGTTTTCAGAGCAACTTACAACAGGGACTGGAGCACATGCAGTGTCCCAGACAATGGGAATGTTTTCAGAGCAACTTACAACAGGGACTGGAGCACATGCAGTGCCCCAGACAATGGGAATGTTTTCAGAGCAACTTACAACAGGGACTGGAGCACATGCAGTGCCCCAGACAATGGAAATGTTTTCAGAGCAACTTACAACAGGGACTGGAGCACATGCAGTGCCCCAGACAATGGAAATGTTTTCAGAACAACTTACAACAGGGACTGGAGCACATGCAGTGCCCCAGACAATGGGAATGTTTTCAGAGCAACTTACAACAGGGACTGGAGCACATGCAGTGCCCCAGACAATGGGAATGTTTTCAGAGCAACTTACAACAGGGTCTGGAGCACATGCAGTGTCCCAGTCAATGGAAATGTTTTCAGAGCAACTTACAACAGGGTCTGGAGCACATGCAGTGCCCCAGACAATGGAAATGTTTTCAGAGCAACTTGCAACAGGGACTGGAGCACATGCAGTGCCCCAGACAATGGGAATGATTTCAGAGCAACTTACAACAGGGACTGGAGCACATGCAGTGCCCCAGACAATGGAAATGTTTTCAGAGCAACTTACAACAGGGACTGGAGCACATGCAGTGCCCCAGACAATGGGAATGATTTCAGAGCAACTTACAACAGGGACTGGAGCACATGCAGTGCCCCAGACAATGGAAATGTTTTCAGAACAACTTACAACAGGGACTGGAGCACATGCAGTGCCCCAGACAATGGAAATGTTTTCAGAACAACTTACAACAGGGTCTGGAGCACATGCAGTGTCCCAGACAATGGGAATGATTTCAGAACAACTGACAACAGGGACTGGAGCACATGCAGTGCCCCAGACAATGGGAATGTTTTCAGAACAACTTACAACAGGGACTGGAGCACATGCAGTGCCCCAGACAATGGGAATGTTTTCAGAGCAACTGACAACAGGGACTGGAGCACATGCAGTGCCCCAGACAATGGGAATGTTTTCAGAGCAACTTACACCAGGGACTGGAGCACATGCAGTGCCCCAGACAATGGAAAGTTTTCAGAACAACTTACAACAGGGACTGGAGCACATGCAGTGCCCCAGACAATGGGAATGTTTTCAGAGCAACTTACAACAGGGACTGGAGCACATGCAGTGTCCCAGACAATGGGAATGTTTTCAGAGCAACTTACAACAGGGACTGGAGCACATGCAGTGCCCCAGACAATGGGAATGTTTTCAGAGCAACTTACAACAGGGACTGGAGCACATGCAGTGCCCCAGACAATAGGAATGTTTTCAGAGCAACTTACAACAGGGACGGGAGCACATGCAGTGCCCCAGACAATGGGAATGTTTTCAGAGCAACTTACAACAGGGACCGGAGCACATGCAGTGCCCCAGACAATGGGAATGTTTTCAGAGCAACTTACAACAGGGACTGGAG
The DNA here is from genome assembly GCF_036365525.1 of Heterodontus francisci. Taxonomy (NCBI): domain Eukaryota; kingdom Metazoa; phylum Chordata; class Chondrichthyes; order Heterodontiformes; family Heterodontidae; genus Heterodontus; species Heterodontus francisci. The sequence continues at coordinate 251,617 of NW_027140538.1, forward strand.
CACATGCAGTGCCCCAGACAATGGGAATGTTTTCAGAGCAACTAACAACAGGAACTGGAGCACATGCAGTGTCCCAGACAATGGGAATGTTTTCAGAGCAACTTACAACAGGGACTGGAGCACATGCAGTGCCCCAGACAATGGAAATGTTTTCAGAGCAACTTACAACAGGGACTGGAGCACATGCAGTGCCCCAGACAATGGAAATGTTTTCAGAACAACTTACAACAGGGACTGGAGCACATGCAGTGCCCCAGACAATGGAAATGTTTTCAGAACAACTTACAACAGGGACTGGAGCACATGCAGTGCCCCAGACAATGGGAATGTTTTCAGAACAACTTCCAACAGGGACTGGAGCACATGCAGTGCCCCAGACAATGGAAATGTTTTCAGAACAACTTACAACAGGGACTGGAGCACATGCAGTGTCCCAGACAATGGAAATGTTTTCAGAACAACTTACAACAGGGACTGGAGCACATGCAGTGCCCCAGACAATGGAAATGTTTTCAAAGCAACTTACCTTGGAGCAATCTCCTCTTTCAGATAAAAATGAAGCAGACTGTAATCTTCAAAATGACTAAATAATTGCGAGTTAATGCCCGACAAATTCTCCTCCTTCCACTTTCAGAAAATCGTGCCAAAGCTTGACGCAAGTGTGAATACCCGTTGGCGTTGCATAAAGGGCACAGGCAGAGGCCGACCAGGCGCATTGCCCGAAGATGCATACGTCACGTGCAACATCATCGGCGCGTGCGCTGACCAGTCCTGACAAGCCGGAACGCAACGCATGCGCAGAGAACAGGAGACCATCTGTGCATGTGGGCACCGCGGAGCCGCCTGATAACATCAGTGGCAGCCAGCGTTGTCAGGAATCACTTTGTAGTATAAATGGGTGGTTGTTGGTTGGCACAGACTCAGTGGGCTGAAGGGCCTGTTTCAGTGCTGTATCTCTCCATGAGCCTGTGAGTTTGCAAGTTCTCCCTGTGATCGCACTGATTTCTGTCGGGTGCTCCTGTTTCCTCCCACAGCCAAAGACTTGCAGGTTGATAGGTAGAAATATGGGATTGGTGTAGGATTAGTATAAATGGGTGGTTGATGGTCGGCACAGACTCGGTGGGCCGAAAGGCCTGTTTCAGTGCTGTATCACTAAAACTAAAAAAAAACTAAAACTAAAAAACCTGCAGGTTGATAGGTAACTTGGCCATTGTAAATTGCCCCTAGTGTAGGTAGGTGGTAGGGGGAAGGTGGGGATGTGGTAGGTAATATGGGATTAATGTAGTATTAGTATAAATGGGTGGTTGATGGTCAGCACAGACTTGGTGGGCTGAAAGGCCTGTTTCAGTGCTGTGTCACTCGATGACTACTCATCCCTGGAACCATTCTCATGAATCTTTTCTGTAATCTCTCCAATACCCTCCCGTCTTTCCACAAGTGCGTGCTCAGAATTGGACGCAATACTCCGGCTGAGGCTGACCTGGTGTCTTATACAAGTTCAACATAACTTCCTTGATCTTGTACTTTCTGCCCCTATTAATAAAGTCCTGGATACCGTATGCTTTATTAATCGCTCTCCCAACCTGTCCTGCCACCTTCAATGACTTATGCACATCTACACCTCGGTCCCTCTGCTCCTGCACCCCCTTTAGAATTGTACCCTTTATTCTATATTGTCTCTCCATGTTCTTCTTGCACAGATTCATTCAACAGGTTTTACATGGCAGTTGTTAAGGCCTTAATTCCTACATCTCCCCAGATAAAGAAGTGTGAGAGAGGTATTAGAGGGCCTGCCCCATATACAGGAATGTGAGAGAGTTGTTCGAGGGACCTTCCCAGATACAGGAGTGTGAGTGAGGGGTTGGAGGGACCTAGCCATATCAGAAGTGAGAGAGAGAGAGGTTGGAGGGACCGACCCATATCCAGGAGTGTGAGAGAGGTTTAAGATGGACCATCCTAGATAAAGGAATTTGAGTCTGGGGTGAGAGAAATATAGATACAGGATTGTGGGAGAGCAGTTAGAAGTATCTCCCCAGATACAGGAGTGTGAGAGAGTGGTTAGAGGGATTTCCCAAGATATAGGAGTGTGAAAGAGGTGTAAGAGAGACCTCCCAAGATACAGGAGTATCAGAGAGTGGTTAGAGGGACCTCCCCAGATACAGGAGACTGAGAGATTCATTGGAAGGATCCACCCAGATACAGGAGTGAGAGAGGGGTTAGAGGGATCTCTTTAGATACAGGATTGTGAGAGAGGGCTTAAAGTCTCCCCAGATGCAGTGATGTGACCCATCCTTTAAATCTTTTGCCAAGACTGTTGTCTTGAATAGCTTTTCCATTGAATGTTTTCTTGCTGTCAGTATCTGTAGATGTATCTGTTGTTATGATCTTGTAGTTTTTCTTTTTTTGGGAAGAATGCGGTGTGCCTTCAATGCTGGAAAAGGAGCCATACTGCTTTAAGGCAGCAAGCTATAAAGTCTGAGTCGAAGAGTGTATTCTCCGTGCCAGAGATACAGCCATTCAGGACCAGAGATCAAGAGATACATTGTTACAATTTAATTTTGAACTGGCTTATAGTGGCAACAGACTGTTCTTATGGAGAAACAGACAGCTGTGTGTTAGCACCTGAATGGAACACAGAAAATTAACAAGTTGCATCAGCTTGGGTGGAGTAAGAAACAACATGGGGCAGAAAACACGGGTGGGAGCAGTTTATCAATCCAGAACAGTAGCTTCAGCATTGGGCAGAGTATAAATAAAAAAATTAGAGGTGAATGTAACACGGGTAATACGGTTATCATGGGGGTATTTAATCTTCAAATATAGAGTCATAGGGAGATACAGCACCAAAATAGGCCCTTCGGCCCACTGAGTCCGTGCTGTCCATCAACTACTCGTTTATACTACTCCTAAATTAATCCCATTTTCCCTCTCACATCCCCACAATTCTCCTACCACATACCGACACTAGGGACAATTTTTTTACAATGGCCAATTTACCTATCAACCCGCAAGTCTTTGGCATGTGGGAGGAAACTGGAGCACCCGGAGGAATCCCATGCAGTCACAGGGAGAACTCGCAAACTCTGCATATACTGGGCAAATCAAATTTGCTGTAAGAGTATGGAGGAGAAGTTCATGCGATGCAGATAAGATACATTTCGAGATCAGTAAGTGGAGAAACACAAATAAGTAACAGGCTATTTTAGATCTAGTATTGTGCATTGAGAAAGGGTTAGTTTATAACCTTGTCATAAAGCATCCTCGAGGGAAGAGTGATCACAATATGAGAATTTTATCTTGAATTGGAGAGTGATTTAGTTAATTCAGAATGAAAGATATTAACTCTGAACAAAGCAAACTATATTGGTAGTAGGAGTGAGTTGCAGCACTACTTCTAATTTTTGTTATTGAGTGTGGTCTTTTCATTTAAGTGAATGGGATCTTTATTTTTTTGCCACACAATCATTTATGGAATTAGTCCATTATTTGCTACATATATACATTCCCATAATGAATTAAAAACCCACTGGAGAAGTAGTCCAACCATGGCTAACAAGAGAAGGTAAAGATGGTATTAGATAAAAGCAAAAGTCTTATAATGTTACCAAAAAGAGTAGTAAGCTTGAGAATTTGGAGGAGTCTAGAATTCAGCAACAGATCACCAAGAAATTAATAAAGAGAAAGAAAGAACATGAGAGGAGATTAACAAGAGACATAGTAACGTGTTGCAAAAGCTTCTGAAGGTATGTGAAAAGGAAGAGATTAGTAAAAGTAAACCAGAATCAGGAAATGGCAGAGACAGTAAACAAATACTTGGTGCTTGTTTTCATGTTAGAAAACACAACAATCGTTCTGGAAATAGTGAGGAACTAAGGCTCTTGTGACAATGAGCAACTTAAAGAAACTAGTATTAGCAAAGAAATATACTGGAGAAATTAATGAGACTAAAATTTAACAAATCCCCTGGATCTGACAACCTGCACATGAGGATTTTAAAACAGGTAGCTACAGAGATAGTGGATGCATTGGTTTTGTTCTCCCAGATTTCCCAGATTCTGGAATGGTCCCAGTGGATTGGGAAGTAGCAAACATATCCCACTATTCAAGAAAGGAGGGAGAAAGGAAACAGGGAACAATAGGCCAATACATCAGAGTCATCGGAAAATACTACAATCTATTATTCGGGACATGGTAACAGAGCAGTAAGAAAATCACAATAGGATTAGGCAGAGTCAACACAGATTATGAAGGGAAATCATGTTTGAGTTTTTGAGGTTAGAACTAACAGAGTACATGAGGGTGAACCAGTGAAAGTAGTATATTTAGATTTTTAAAAACATTTGATAAGGTGCCACACGAGAGATTATTACAGAAAATGAGGAGTGATGGGATTGGGGTAATAAACTGCCATGGATTGAGAATTGGTTAATGGACAGAAAACAGAGAGTAGGAATAAACAGGTCATTTTCAGGCTGGCAGGCTGTAACTAGTGGGGTACTGCAAGGATCAGTGCTTGGACCTCAACTATTTACAATCTATCTCAATGAGAGGAGATGAGAGGACCCAGTGTTTCTGACAATATGATGTTAGATAGGAAAGTAATCTGTGAGGAGGATACAAAGAGGCTGCAATGGGGAACAGGTTGAATGATTGAGCAAGAACACAGCAGAGGGAATATGATGTGGGGAAGAGTGAAGTTATCGAATTCAGAAGGAAAGATAGAAAAACAGAATATTATTTAAATGGTGAGAGACAGGGAAATGTTAATATTTAGAGGAACCTGGGGGGCCCTGTACACAAATCACCAAACATGAAGGTACAGCAAGCAATTGGGAAAGCAAATGGTATGTTAGCCTTTATTACAGGGGGATTGGAGTATTACAGCAAAGAATTCTTACTACATTTATATGTAGGGTCTTGATGAGACCACATCTAGAGTTTAGTCAGTATCTAACGCATGCTGCACCTGGATTGGGAGTGTTTGATGGGACAATGTCGAGGGAGCTTTACTCTGTATCTATCCCATTTTTTTTCTTTTTTTTTCTTTTTTATATTTTTGTTGTTATACCCCAGGCCCCTTTTATACTTTTGTTGAGGGGGATTTTTTTCCTCAGGCCCCCTTTATATACATTTTAATATAACTACTAAAAACAGATAAATAAAACAAAAACTCAAATTAAAATACCATTCTCGGCATTGATGATGCACTCCAGTCCCTGTGGTGCCCACCGGTCGTGGAAGGCCTCAAGTGTGACGGCGGACACCACATGCTCCTTCTCCAGGGACACCCGGGTGCGAACGTAACCGCGGAAGAGGGGCAGGCAATCAGGGAGGACGGACACCCCGAAGGCCCGCAGCCTGGACCTGTGAATTGCCACCTTGGCCGGGTCCAGGTGCAGACCGATGCGGAGATCCTCCCCACGGCACACACTCCTCCGCACGGGGTGCCCAAAGATCAGGAGCGTGAGACTGAAGTGCAACCAAAACTTGAGGAGCAGCCCCTTCAAATACTCAAACATATACTCCATATACACGTGGAACACAGACTCGTCCAGGCCGCAGAAATTACAGACGACCTGGGAGTCCGTGAAACTGCTTAACAGCCTATTGCACAGGACTGCCCTGTGCAGCATCCTCCATCTCAGATCCCTGATGTAAAGGGGGAGGATTCCCGCATATAGAGACCTCCATCGGGGCTTTCCCTCACCGTCAGATGGCAAAGTGGACTGCCAGGGCATGTCCAGCTGGGTGATGAGAGCGAGGAAGTAGAGAGTATGCAGGAGCAGCCCATAGAGGAAACCCCTCTCTGCCGTTTGGAAAGGCACGGAGGGCATTTCCGAGAGGAGGCTCGGGTTATGCGGGACCGGGTCCCGAGGAAGTTTCAAGGCCTGTGCCCAATGCGTACTTTCAGCCGAGAGGGGGTCAGCTCAGCTGGGAATGCTCTTCGCTCCCGGGCCCCCTCGACACCCGCAGTGAGGGGAGTCCCAGGGGCTTTGGCTATTCCTCCACTCGTCAGTTCGTCCCTCAAGCCGGCTGCCCGGACAGCCGAGGCACTCTCCTCTGCTGGCGGGGGAGCGCCCTGACTGCAGGCAACACTGTTCCAGACTCTGAATAGATCCCGATAACAGACAGGCAACTCCCTCAGACAGCAGCGGCTGATGATCTCTGTCGGGAGCTGCGTGTTGTCTTGAAGGCAGTGACACTGGCGGAAAAAATACGTCGCCAGTACACACCATTTGGGAGGACTCTCGATGTACTGGTATCGCTGCAGGGTCCGAAGGCAGAGAGTCCCATCTTGGGTGCGGACACACACCAGCGACTGGCCACCCTCATCAATCGGGAGACTCAGGACCACGGCAGAGACCCAGTATTTCCTCTTGCCCCAGAAGAAATTGATGAGCTTCTTCTGGATCTTGGTGGCAAATGCAGGGGGTGGGGCCAAAGAGATCAACCGGTACCACAGCATCGAGACTACCAGTTGGTTTATGACCAGCACACGGACCCTGTATGGAAGCACTCGGAGCAGTCCTGTCCAGTGCCCCAGCCGAGTGGTCACTTTCGCCTCCAACTCCTGCCAGTTTGCCGGCCAGGCTTCTACAGCGGGGCTAAGGTGGACTCCCAGATAGAGGAGGTGCCTGGTGCTCCACACAAAGGGTGTCAACTCCTCCCAAATCTTTGCGGAGGACGCGGCAGAAAAGGTCTGCTGGCAGTCGCGCATACTCCGCAAGTCAACGGGATCTGTGACCGCGAGGAGCAGGCCATTAGTGTAAGCCGAAAGGACAACCCGCGTGGCCAACTCGCACAGAGCCAATCCCATCAACCTGCTGCAAAGCAGGCACAGGAACGGCTCCACGCAGATGGTATACAATTGTCCGGACATGGGGCATCCCTGACGCACTCCTCTCCCAAAGTGACGGGGCGTCATCAAGGACCCGTTAACTTTGATCAGACAGTCTGTGGCAACGTAGAAAAGTCGGACCCGGGCCTCAAAATGCAGCCCAAGTCCAAATGCATGCAGATTCCCGAAAAGGCATTCGTAATCCACCCTGTCGAACGTCTTCTCCTGATCGAGGAAAGGCGACCGCCAGACCAGTCCTCTAGGAACGATGGATGACATCCCGGACCAGGTGGATGTTGTCCTGGATGGACCGGCCCGGGAGCTTTTAGGACTGGTCGGGGTGGATCATGTGGGCCAGCAAGGAGCCCAGGCGGGTCGACATAGCCTTGGCAAGGAACTTATAATCTGTGCTGAGGAGGGAGACCGGACACCAGTTTTTAAGAAGGTGGAAACTGCCCCTCTTCGGCAGCAGGACGCGACCACCCTGCATCACGAGAGAGGCATCTCCCCAATCGCCAGGCTTTCCCCCAGGACCCGCGCATAATTGTCCCCCAGGACGTCCCAGAATGCCCTGAGAAGCTCCACGGTCAGCCCGTCCAGCCCTGGGGATTTGCCCCTCGAGAGCTGGTGGAGGGCACCGGTCAGCTCCACCAACGTGAGCGGAGCCTCCAATCCTTCGGCGCCCTCCGGGCTGATCAGCGGCAGGTCCTCCCACAAAGCTCTGCACACGTGATCCAGAGAGAACAACGCACTGTAATAGGTATGGACCAGGAGGCCCGTTCCCTCCAGATTCCTGATGGACTATCCATCGTCGGCCAACAGCGCGAAGAGCTGCTGACGGACCCCTTGCCATTTTTCCAGCGAGTAGAAGAAGGGTGATGTGCGGTCCAAATTTTCCAGGATCTGGATCCGAGACCTCACGTACGCACCTCGGGATCCTATGTGCTGCAGGTCCCTCTGCTCGCCCTTCTTCTCTTTATACGCCTGCCACAGGGTCGGGTACGCGACGGCATGACCGAGGTGGGACTCCAAGTCAAGCACCCCCCTCTCTAGGTGCCCGATCTCGGCTTCCCGCCTCCTGGTCGACCCCTTCACGCACCCCTGACAGAAGACATGGATTTGAGTCTTGCCCACATCCCACCATAGCCTCAAGGAGGGGAAGCCCCCCTGCTTCCTTCTCCAGTCGGCCCAGAATCATTAGAACAAGTCCCAGAATTGCTCGTCCTCCAGCAGCCTGTTGTTAAGTGCCAATATGCGGACCCCGCCGTGTGCTGAGCGGAGTGAACTCCGCCCACACCAGGTGGTGGTCCGACACGGCACCAGCCGCATAGAGACCGCCGAGACGTGGGAGACTTACACCTGAGAAATGTAGAGGCGGTCAATTCGGGACCCTCCTCCTCCAGACCTCCACGTGAAGGCGCTGGAGTCGGGATGGAGATTCCGCCAGATATCCACCAAGTTGAGGGAGCTGATCAGTTCCCTCAACCTCTCCACCGATGCTTGGCCGCGCTGGGGACTGGAGCGATCCCACACTTCGAGGGTGCAGTTTCAGTCCCCTCCGAGGATGATGCTATCGATGGAGCTCAGAAGAGTGGACAGTTCTTCAAAGAAGCGCGCTTGCAACGCGCCGGGCCTGGGCACATACACGTTCACTCCGTGGAGAGGCACATGACCCAGGTGAATGGCAAGGTGGAGCAAGTGGCCCGGCATGAGCTCCTTGACCCCCCCAGGATTTCCGGCTGAAAAGTCGGGGCCAACAAGATAGGCACCCCACTAGAAATAGGGGTGAGGTGACTCACATCGACCCCACCCTGCCACTCCAGGAGCCAGGGAGCTTTGTCTCCCGGAATGGTGTGGGTTTCCTGCAGAAAGCTCACCGCAAATCACCCTTCCCTGAGGACTGAGAGATTGTGAAATCTACGGTGAGACCCCCTGCTGCCATTGATGTTGAGGCTGGCTATGGTTATCTTCATGTCAAAGGTACTTAAAAACCGTCACCAACACCTCACTGTGAGGAGGGAGTGGAAGTGCACCTGACCTTCCACCACCCCAGCAACCCATTGAGGAACACATTAAACCGGTGCCTCTCAACCAGTTTCACGCCCGCGCCCTTCCCCACTTTCTTGAGGACAGCACGAGCGGAATGGATGATCAGTGCCGGATTCAACCAACGGCTGAGGGCCAGCTGAACTTTATTGCGGCAACCCCTGCATGCCGCGAAGAAATCCCGGAGTTCCGCTGTGGGGATGAGAGGAGACTCGGTGGGAGACACGAGGGACTCCACTGCCTCACTGGCGATGGATTCAAGATCGTCCTCCGTGCCCCACTTCGAGTCCCCATCCTCCTCCGGGTCGTCACCACCAGCGGCCGACACACCCAGCACACACTGTGGGGCGGATATCCTGGCCGCGCCAGCTGGTCCCGCCTCCGTCATGATCCCACCCACAGGATCGATGGCCGAGGAGTCTTCTGTGGGTTCTAGGATGGAACTGGAGCCTCTGGGTGCCAGCGGCTCAGGAACCCCTTCCACCTCCGACCCCAGGCCAATGTGCTGTCCAGGGGAGATGGAGGTTCCCGACTCCTGAAATCAGGCCGGAGCCGAGACTGGAGGCAGACAGAGGAGGCCATCTCGTGCCCCGCCAGTGGCCACAGACCCAGCAGATGGGGCAGCATTGTCAATTCTAACTGGGTCGGGTGTCTCCTGGTTGGTGGAGGATTTTGGCTCGGAGGGACGATCCTTTGGGGCCTCGCCCTTTCCTCCAATCAGGGCACCCGACCCAGTGGCAGAATGGGAGGTGTCCCCAGGCTCCCCAACCACAAGCAGGGCTCCACTTTCTCCTCCAGGAGGGGCCTCATGTACAGGGGCCTCCTCCTCACCTCCATCCTGAGGTGTAGGGAGCTCCTGCCCAGACTTTGCAGCCTTGATGTTGGTGGTAGCAGTGGGAAATTGGTGACCCGAACCAGGACAGCTCTCCTCCAACAGTTGGGTCTTGCACCTCAGGGCCCTGAGTTACCTCCGTGGAGGGGTGCCTTCTCCTCTTTTTCCCAGTTGTGCACGGAGGCTCAGAGACCTCCATGTCATCAGAGGCCTCTGCCTCCACACCCTCCTTTTCCTCCACACTGAAGTGGCCCTCCAAGGCCTCCTCCTGCGCCAGCTGCATAAACACCTCACTGTCGCCTCCAGTCAGGGTGCTCCCCCGCTGGCGGAGGAGAGTGCCTTGGCTGTCCGGGCAGCCAGCTCTGGGGACGGACCGGCAGGTGGAGGAGTATCTGAAACCTCCAGGACACCCCTCATGTGGGTGACGAGGGGGTTCATGAATGCGGAGCACTCCCGACTGAGCTGACCCCTGCTCGGCTGGAACTGCTTATCAGATCCAGGCCCCAAAACCCTGCTGCTACACATTCTCCACTTGCTCGCCCTCGTCTGCCACCCGGACACTCTGTAGTGATCTGTGTTGCCATTTGGAAGCGATGGGAATCCCCGATGGAGGTCTGTCTACATGGGAGTCCTCCCCCTTTACATCGGGGATCTGTGGTGGAGGGTGCTACACAGGGCAGTCTTGTGCAATAGAGTTTTAAGTAGGTTCACGGACTCCCAGGCCACCTCTAACATCTGTGGCCTGAACGAGTCAGTGTTCCGTGTTTATATGGAGTGTGTGAGGTTGCAGCCCCTCTTTGAGTATTTAAAGGGGCTACTCCTAAAGTTTTGGCTGTACTTCAGCCCCATGTTCCTGATCTTTGGACACCCGGTGCGGAGTGGGTTGGGCCGGGAAGAGGATCTCCTCGTCGGTCTGCTCCTGGGCCTGGCCAAGGTGGCAATTCACAGGTCCAGGCTGCAGGCCATCAAGGGGTCTGTCCTCCGGGATTGCCTCTCCCTCTTCCGAGGTTATGTTCACACCCGGGTTTTCCTGGAGTCCGCCGGTTTGCTTGAGGTCTTTCGCGACCGGTGGGCACCGCAGGGGCTGGAAAGCATCATCGATGCTGAAAATGCCATTTTCATTTGAGTTTTGTTTTATTTATTTGATTTGAATAAAATTATTTTAGACAATGCTTATAAATGGGGAACTGGGGAATAAAGGCCCCCTCAACAAAAATGTAAGGGGCCTGGGGTATAATGGCCAGTATATCAGCTTCCAATCTGGCTGAACAGACTCATTTCAGTGAGATATGTTGAATCTCGAAGGGTCAGAGTGCTGTCACTCTGGGACCCCTGTCTTATCTCAGTCTCTTTCTGAATGTGTTATTCTGAACATTCAGAGATTCCCTGCAGTGATCTCCTCTTCCCATTTCCTGTAATTCCCACATCTTCTCCCAGCCTCAATCCACCCTCAAACACCCTGTCCTCACACACAGTGATCCTAAAGAGAAACAAGACACAGATATGAAGCAGTGATCAATGCAGTAAGTTTTATTTCTGAGCACAGCCCATTATTCAGACAGCAGTCATACAGGGTCAGGGCTTACAGGACCTAAACATTCAAACAGAGCCTGTTTCCCAGGAACAAAGGTTTCAGTCAGTGAGAACTTGGAGAGCTCGGGCTGGTGGGAATCCCTCTCTGGATCTTTCACTATTTCGGTACGCAACATTGGAGATGATTGGGGCAGTCCCCTTCAACAGACTTCTCGTCTGTGTTACAGTCACCATGACGACACACTCCTCCAATATCTCCGCATGTGCCTAAAATCCAAAATGAAGAATGAATTGAGAGATGTTTCTGTACACAGAGGGAGGGAGAACAATGAGAAAACATGAAGCTGAGTCTGTCAGTGTCACTGGGACTGATTCTGGACCACACATCAACCTTAGCTCTTTTGTATTTAATAAAACCCCGCACCTCCCTCCCTCCCCCTGACCTGGACAGACTCAGTCTCTGTCCTGAAGGGCAGCCCAAGGGGTTTTCCTCAGAGTGGACCCCACCACACCCGCTATCTGAGACCAGAGACAGAGAAAAGAAAGATCTGACATTTATATAGAATCTTTCCCATCACCAGAAGGGCCCAAAGAGTTTCACAGACCATGGACTGTTTCTGAAGAGCCGACACTGTTTTATAGGAAACTCTGCAGCCAATCTGCTCCCAGCAAAGTCCCACAAACAGTGAATGAGATTTGACAGGATGGGGAGTTTCTGGTCATGTTGGTTGTGAGAGTGATGTTGGTTCAGGACACCGGGAGAACTCCCAGCTCTTCAAATAATGTCCCAGTCGGGTCTCCAGTTAATGGTTCATCCAAAACATGACACCTCCAGCAGAGCAGCACTCCCCCAGTGCTGGACTGTATGGACTGGAGTGGGACATCAACCCACAACTTGTTCACTCAACACCCAACTGAGGCAGACTGACACCCAGTTACTGACAATGGATCATTTCACCACTTGTCACATCTACTTAATGCATGTTCTCACATCCCCATCTCTATGAAAGCTGCAGTATTAATAAAATTAAATAAACCTGTTTAAAACCCTTTTACTCCCATTTCCTCCCCACATATTTTGAAAAACTGACTCATGTCAGGGGATTGATTCCACAGACACCTCCAGTATTGCTCCCAATTCACCATTCTTCACCTGTGAGACTGCACAGTCAGTGTGGGGAAAAGGGACTGAAGGAATTCCCGATCCTGTCCTCACTCTCACACTCTGCAGCAGGTTGTAGTGATCGGGAGCAGCAACTGTGAGTTTCTCCTCTGTAGTACCTGGGTACTGAGGCCAATTACAGAGTCTGCCAACCGGGTCAATGCTCCGGCTGAGATCCACCAACTCGGCATCACCCAGTAATCTGTGCTTTTATTGCTGGTCTGTTAGGATCAGCTCACCATTCCCTCTACTCACTCAGGTAGTGAATAAACAATCAGGGGATTTTCCTGGGGAACTGGTTTACAATAAATTCTTCAGTCTTTCATGCAATCAACTTAATTCAACTAATCAAACTGTGAATTTCAAAGAGAATAAAGTGGTTTAAAAATGAAACTGTTTGAGCCCTGGCTGCTGAGAAATCAGAGACATTTACAGGCATGTACCTTCATAATATCGAGCAGAGCGCTCACTGCTGTCACTGCTGTCACTGCTCCTTCTGCCACCTCCAGGTCCTGCAGCGAAGCACTGGTTCAACACCAGAAAACAAAGAACTAAAAGGCACGCCTTCATCATCATCCACAGAGTTCCTCAGGATTAGAAAGCTGCAGCAGAAATGTTCTGAATCCAGACTTGCAGAGATTTCTGCTTTTATACTGACTGAAACAGTGAGTGACTCTGTGCTCTTGTAATGTCCTGGGGTGTTTCCTTTCTGTGTCAGGGTGGATCATTTGGCAGGTTGGCTCAGTTGGAATGTCATTATATTTTAGATCATAAGATCTTATGTCTGGTTATCAGACCAAGTCTTTACACATGAGCTCAACTGACAGGATTTGCCAGGTACACAAATATAATATTGAACACGTTAACTCCTTCCAGTACTGTCATGTGATAGATCACTGCACTTCTAACTGATGGTGAATGCAAACGCTTCATCCTTATCTTTTTCACTGATGTACCAGACTCCCCATCATTGAGGATGGGGATGTTCATCGAACCTTCTTCTGTAGTTAATTATTTAATTGTCCACCACCATCACAACTGGATTTGGCAGGACTGCAGAGCTTTGATCTGATCTATTGTTTGTGAGATCACTTAACTCTTTCTAAAGCATGCTGTTTCCACCATTTAGCATGTTATGTCATCTTATGTTGTAACTTCACCATGTTAGCAGCTAATTTTTAGGTATGCCTGGTGCTGTTCCCTGCATGTCTCCTATACTCCTCATTTAAACAGGGTTAGTCCTGTGGATGATGATACTCATACAGTGAGGAATTTACCAAGTTATTAGTTTACAGACTGTGGCTGAATACAATTCCACATCTGTTCTGAATCGATCCCACTGAACATGGTGGTTGTGCCACCCAACACGATGGAGGGAGTCCTACAATGAAGATGGAACTTTGTATCCAAAAGTGTTTTATGCAGTTCTAGCATAACACCCCTGCTCTCATAATCCACTCCACGCTCAATAATGGAAAGTACCTCTTATGCATTCTTAATCGCCTTATCTACCTGTCCTGCTGTCTTCAGGGAATCTGTGTTGTTATGACCAAGACCGGAGGAGTGCAGTGTTTATTCTAATCCCTCTTCTCCACAGGTCACAAATATATTTAAATTTTCCCACTTACTGATACAGTCAATCATACACTCTATTTTTCCCCAGAATAAAACACACTAACAAGGTTTCTTTAATAAACAGCAAAATTACCAGTTTATTATAAACCAAGTCTTGACCAGTAATGAAGTAAAACATACACACACACATTGTAATATTAAAGACCCTTATTTATCTTAGCACCTCACACACACACACACACACAAGTATATACACACCGCTCAACTGCGTAATTAAAAGGAAGTTTTGTTTATAGCTGTTGCAGCAGCAGAAGGTGAAAAAACTCTTAGGCTGAAAAGAAGGTATGGAAAGATATCCTTTGCTTTGATTCGGCATCCTAATTGCATATAGGCAGATGTCACTAGGATCTTAGTAGAACTGTTCTTTCAGGTGATGTTGAAGATCAGTTTGGGTAGGCTTTCCAAGAGCTGCAGCTACAGAGGCTACAAATAGGTCTTACAGTAGGAATGCTGTAATGGGGTTTCAGTTCCCACACATTCGGTGTGCAAGGTTTCTTCAAACATGCAGGGTTTTTCAAATACAGAAGGAAATATGAATCTGACACACTGAATACAGGATTTATTTTCAAGAGACAGAGCTGAGCTGTTATTCTTCTGGTAGGCAAAAACCAACTGTCTGTTGTAACAGTTCAAACTGAAACTAAAACCTTCCAGACGTGAAGCCTCTTGTCATCTATAAACCTTGGGAAGATGTTTACAAAGCAGCAAGCCAAGTTAAAAAAAAAACCCTGCTGGGCGATTATCCAGAGATAGGTGTCTTCCAGTAAGACTTGTTTACCAGCCAAATCCAGGGACCTTCAGGTGATTTTTTTGTTTAAACACAAAGTTCAGCAATCTTTTCAAGCTTATTGATGAATTAGTGCCCATAATTCAAATATAAGTCCTTAACATATTTTACAAAAGAAATAGAAGCAATTTCCTAACACCTCCACCCTTGGAGAAATGAAACTCCATTTGAAATGCATTCCATTGCAAAATGTAAACATAAATGGAAGATGAAAACATTTTAAAATACATTTTCACACTCATCCTCATTCAGTCTTTACCTGCAGTTAATACAATTTTGTTTTTTACCATCTTTGCACTCAAATAACTAAAACAAAGCTGGATTCATGATAAAGCATCTACAATAACATTATTTTTGTCCACATTGTGAATAATCGTTAAGTGATAGGGCTGTAATAATAAACTCAATTGGAATAGTCTGGCATTCTGATTTTTATTTTTTTTGAACAAGTTTATCATCCAATCAGTTGATTGCAAACCTCTAAACAGAACCCCCCAGTTGTTGCAAATGTTTCTTCCAAGAGTCACTGTAGACCAGCACATCATCAAGTTAAACTGCACAGTTAGGAACACTGGCTACCACTGGGTTCACTAGTCACTGAGATGTTGCTGGAGCAGCCCCTAGCCTGTATGGTATCACTTGGTACAGGAAAAAAATCATATGGTGTGATCAAAGCTGATTTTTCTTTAGCCTGGGAGTGTTAAAGGAACTTTAACAAATTTATTTTTTTAAGATACATGGCACTGCCAATTCTGTCAATACAGTCTTCCAAGTGAGGGATTGGGTAGGAGCCTGTCCTTGTTATTGCATTAACTTTTCTGCAGTCTTTGCAAAGTCCAGTTGAACCATCAGGTTTAGGCGCTAATACTACTGGTGAACTCCAGTTGCTTTGATTGGGTTCTATTAGGTAGTTCTCCTTCATGCATTGGTTTTCTGCTTTTACTTGGGCCTGTTTCTCTGGACTTAAGCAGTAAGAATGCTATTTTATAGGAACAGATTCCCTAACATCCACATCATGTGTGACTAAGGTTGTACATCCTGGCTTATCTGTATGGACTCTTTTAAATGCTGTGAGTATCTTTGTTAGAGCTTCTCATTGTTCTGCATCTAAATATGAAAGCATAGTGTCCAATCTCCTTTGCAATTCGGTAATGGCTAACTGGATGGTAGGAAGTTCAATTGCAGAATTGTCTAGCCCTCCTTCTGCCTCATCCTCACTAACCCTTTCATCCTTCACTGTCCTGACTACCTGACATACCTGTGCTTGCTTATCCTCCTCCCTGTGATAATATTGTTTCAACATATTAATGTGACACAGTCAATTCTTTTTCCAGTGATCTGGGGAGTCAATCAAATAAATTTACCTTACCAATTCTCTTGACCACTGTCTATGGACCAGTGAACAATGCTTTCAATGGTTCACCTTGTAAGGGTTGTAATACTAATACTTCATCCCTTGGTTGAAAGGTTCCAGTCTTAGCATGCTTATCTGCCCATTTTTTCATAGTTGTTTGGGAAGCTTTAAGCTGTTTCTGAGTTACTTTTCAAGCTCTCGTGAGCCAGGCCTAGAACACAGATACATAATCTAGTATAGAAGATTCATCCTCCTGTTCTAAAAACCTTTCCTTTCATTAGTTTTAGAGGATCTCTTATCTCATGTCCATAAACTAATTCAAAAAGCCTGTAGACTCATTAGGTAAATCTCTCGTGGCAAACAAAAGAAATTCTACCCCTTTATCCCAATCATGATATTCATGACAGTATGTCCTAATCATCATTTTGAAGGTCTTATGGTACCTTTCTAAAGCTCCCTGTGTCTGTGGGTGGTATGCTGAAGACTAACTGTATTACACCCAAATTACTCATAACTTCCTGAAAACATTTAGACATAAAATTGGAACCTTAATCCGACTGAATCTCAATCTATAATCCATATCTAGTGAAGAACTGGGTTAACTTCTCTACCACTACCTTAGCAAAAACTGTTCTCAATGGAATGGCCTCTGGGAACCAAGTAACCAAATCCATGATAGTGAGTATATATTGGTGTCATGCTTTTGTTTTCGGTGAAGGTCCTACACAGTCTACCAACACCCTACTAAATGGTTCCCAATAACTGCTACAGGAGTTAGAGGCTCCGGTTTTATGGCAGGTTGCAGCTTTCCCACAATCTGGCACATATGGCACGTTTTACAAAACTGCACCACGTCCTTGGAAATACCTGGCCAGTATAAATGGTGATTTATATGTGATTTGGTCTTCTGGATCTCTACATCTCCCACTATTGGAATTTCATTTGTTAACCATAATATTTCCCAGTGATACTTAGACAGTACCACTATCTGGTGAACTACCATCCATTCTTCATCTACAGGTCTGTGACGAGGTCTCCACTTCCTCATCAGAATTCCATCTTTAATATAATAGCTTTCTGGAACCCCTTTTGTCTCAGCTTCTGTTCGAGCTGATTGTGCCACTTTATTTAACTCTGGATCAGCTTGCTGACCTGTGATCAGAGAAGAATTATAAAACATTTCCTTTGGATTATCCAAATCAGCAAAGAAAGTTTCAGATATTCGACTATCTGTCGGTGGTGCCAATTTTACCTCTGACAATGGAACTTGTTTAACCATTGTTCAGGTTACGACACATGAAGGAAAAATTCCTGGTACCTTTCCTGTAACTGTTCTGTCTCTTTAACTTCCCTTGGGTTTTCTGTGACTACTGGAGAAGCCATTACTTTCACTCCAGCCAAATCATTTACCAGGATTAGGTCAACTTCCTCTACCAGCAAACTATGGACAACTCCTACAGTTACCATTCCAGACATTAGGGCCAGACTTTACACTTACCAAACAAGCGGCTGTTTGCAGGGGTGGGGCGAAGAGGGTAGTGGTGTAAAATTAAGTGGGAGGAGGGGGACCATTCCTGACCTCCTCTTGTTGCTGCTGCAATTTTACTTTGGGTGGCGGCATCCAGAAATGTCCCTCTGCCCCAGGCCAATCAAAGCCCTTAACTGGCCAAGTAACTGGCACTTAAGTGAAACCAGGCGGCCTTCTTGCGGGCTGGTGGGGAGCCTCCTGATCGGGCCCAAGGAGGGCTGTCTTCGAAGCCCCAATCACCTCCAATGCACAACATTCCCCCACCCCCGCGTTAAACCCCCCTTGCCTCGCTGAGGCCCAAGCAATTATCCTCGGCAAGGCTACAAAAACTTCTCTTAATTCTGGGGCCATCCTTCCTCTTGCTTCCAGTGGCTGGGTGTAGTCCCAGCACTGGCCATCGCTCCCAGTGGTGATGCTGGGACTAAGAGCTGCCAGCCTGCTGATTGGTCGGCAGCTCCATTAGGCCTCAAGGAGGTAGAAGGCCCACCCAAGAGCAATTAAAGGCCTGGCTAGCGAAAAATCCCAGTCTGGCTCCTCAGACCCACAGAGGTGGGCTCACCACTGACTTTTCAGGTGGTGAATGGGGCCTCCCACCCAATGAAACGTTCCAGCCTCGGTCACACTCTAGGTGAACCCGATACAAAGGTACAGGTATATAATCCCCATCAATACCATTCACTAAAACTTTATCATTCAGTGTGCTCTCTGGTAGAAATGTTATTCCTTTACCCAGCAAAAGATTTTGGGCGGCTCGTGTATCCCTAAATATAACTATAGGTTTGCCTGCTTTACCTGAGGGATAAGGCGTGACTTTTCCTTTCGACAAGAATTCCACATAACTCTCAGGTATCTTATTCTCAACCCCTGCACTCACATTGGTTTTATTATTTGGCTTTACAGCTTCTGTCAGAGCTTCAGCCTGATCTGCTCTACTGTCGATCACGTCTCCTTTGTCTGCATTGGTTTTGTGTGTCCCATCGGTTCAGCTCACAACTTCCAGCATTCTGCTCCAAGATGTCCCACTTTGTGACAATGGTAACACTTGGGCTTACGGACCTCACATCCACCCTCAGCACCTTCCTTTCTGGCCTGAGGAGGAGATTCCAGGGTGTTCCCAGCTGTCCCTTTTTGTTCCTGGCTACATGCTTTCCTTTCACTCTCTCACCTTCTATCCTTCTCGGGTTTATGGGATGACGAATAAAGGGTTTGAGATTATACACAAGCTCATAATCATCAGCAATTTCTGCTGCCTGTCTGGCCGTTGAAACCTTCTGGTTCTCTACATGGGTTTGTACCAATGGAGGGAGGGAACTTTTCAATTCTTCCAGTGGAATTAGTTCCCTAAGGTTCTCATGCATGGCTTCCATCTTTAGTTCCTGTATCCAACGATCAAAATTAATTTATTTTACCCTCTCAAATTGTTTATAAGTTTTCCCAGACAATCTCCGGAGGCTCTGAAATTTCTGTCGGTGAGCTTCAGTGACTAACTCATACACAGTGGGAATAGCCTTTTTGCCATCTCGTAATCTGCAGAAGCCTCTTCAAAAAGCATTGCATAAACTTCATGAGCTTCTGCCGACCAGCCTGTTTTGCTTAGGCAGTGTCCAGCTTTCCTTTGGCCACCTCATCTGTTTGGCTATCTTTTCAAAAGAAATGAAAAATGCCTCTATGTCCTGTTCCTCAAACATAGGGAGGCTTGTTTCAGTTTAAACAGCTTTCCACTGGGTCCTGAGCTGGAGTCAGATCTTTCCTCATTAAAATCTTAACTAGAGTAAAGACCACCTTGTTGTCTCAGTTCCAGTTTTTAAACATAGGGAGGCTTGTTTCAGTTTAAACAGCTTTCCACTGTGTCCTGAGCTGGAGTCAGATCTTTCTTCATCAAAATCTGGTTTTAACTCTCACCCCAATTTGGCTGCCAATGCTATTCGACTAACCTTAATACCTCAAATCACTCAAGGATACAATAATACAAAAGCAAACTACTGCAGATGCTGGAAATCTGAAATAAAAACAAGAAATGCTGGAAATACTCTGCAGGTCTGGCAGCATCTGTGGTGAAAGAAGCAGAGTGAACATTTCAGGTTCTGAAGAAGGGTCGCTGACCTGAAAAGTTAACTCTACTTCTCTCTCCACAGATGCTGCCAGACCTGTTGAGTATTTCCAGCATTTCTGGTTTTTATTACACTCAAGGATACATCCTCCTTCCCCAGAAACGTCACAGCAACTGTGAAAGACATTCCGGTGGTACAGACTTTATTACACAAGAAACCTGGTTTGTTTATTTTTCCTTTTCAATTATTATTACCCCACTTACAATTGAACATCTTTGGTGTTGGGTTTATCCCGACAAGAGTCCTCAATTATATACTACAGACAAGGCAGGAGGAGTGCACTGTTTATTCTAATCCCACTTCTCCACAGGTCACAACAAATATTAAAATTTTCCCATTTACTGATGTAGTCAATCATACACTCTATCTTTCTCAGAATAAAACACACCAACAAAGTTTATTTAATAAACAACAGAATTATCAGTTTATTATAAACCAAGTCTCAACCAATAATGAAGTAAAACATACACACATAAATTCAAATGTTAATGTCCTTTATTTATCTTAGCCCCTCACACACACACACACACACATATACATATATATACACACTGGTTAATGGGGAAAATAAAATAAATTTCTCTTTATAGCTGTTACAAAGATGACAGAAGGAAAAAAAACACATATGCTGAAAAGAAGCTATGGAACAATGTCCTTTGTTCTGACTATAGGCGAGTGTCACTAGGATCTTCCGAGAACTGTTCTTTCCAAGCAATGTTGAAGATCAGTTTGGGTAGGCTTTCCAAGAGATGCAGGTACAGAGGCTACAAATAGGTCTTATAGCAGGAATGCAGCGACAAGGTTTCAGAACCCACACAGTCAGTGTGAAAGGTTCTTCAAACATGAAGGGTTTCTTCAAATGCAGAAGGAAATAGGAATCTGACAGACTAGTTGCAGGAATTGTTTTCAAGAGAGAGAGGGAGAGTTGAGCTGTTCCTCTGGTAGACAAAAAGCAACTGTCTGTTGTAATGGTTCAAACTGAAACTGAAACCTTCCAGATGTTAAGCCTCTTGATATCTATAAATCTTAGCCTGTCACTTCTTTGTAAAGATCTCCCCAAGTCAGAAACAACCCCTGCTAGGTGATTGTCCATCGACAGGTGCCTTCCAGTAAGACTGGTTTACCAGCCAAATCCAGGAAACTTCTGGTGATCTCTTTTGAAAATTACATGAAATTCAACAACCTCTTCAAGTTTCCAGATGAATCAGTGTCCATAATTCAAATAATAAATAATCCATAGGTCCTTAACATATTTTACAAAAGAAATAGAAACTATCTCCTATCAGTGGATAAGGTGTCTGATGTCCCTTTGTTCCTCTACATTTCTCAGAATTCTATTCCCTTGCCTTGTTTGCCATCCCAAATGCATTACTTCTCTGGATTGAATTCATTTATCACTTTTCTACCCACCTGACCAGTCCATTGATATCTTCCTGCAGTTTACAGCTATCCTCCTCACTATCAAAAAAAAAGGCCAATTTTTTGTTCATTTGCAAACTTCTTAATCATGTTCTCAATATGTTTGTGTCATGAGCAAATTTGAAAATATTACATTTGGTCCCCACATCCAAATCCTTGATATAAAAACAGAAAGTGATGGAAATACTCAGCAGGTCAGGCAGCATATGTGGAGAGAGAAAGAGAATTAATGTTTCAGGTCTGTGACCTTTCATCAGAACTGGCAAAGGTTAGAAAATTTTTAGGATTTAAGAAAGTGAAGGGTGTGGTGTGATGGGGAAGAAAACAAAAGGGAAACTGTGTGATAGGGCAGAAGGCAGGAAAGATTAAATAACAAAGATGTCATGGGACAAAGGTAAAGAGAGTGTTAATGGTTGTGGTGAAAGACAAAGCATTATTCTGGAGAGTATGTTCATGGTGGAGTAATGAGCAGCTCTGTCCAAAATCACAAGATGAAGAACGGGCAGCTGGTTAAACAAACTGTCTCCTTTTCACCATCGGCATCTAATACCTCAAAACTTCAATCCCCCACCAGGACGGTCTGAGGACTCTCACTTCCTGCTTGAACAGAGGCTCAACCAGTCCCCATCCACCACCACCCTCCTCCACCTGACTGAACTTGTTCTCACATTGAACAACTTCTCCTTCAACTCCACTCACTTCCTCCAAATAAATGGTGTTGCTATGGATACTCGCATGGGTCCTAGTTATGCCTGTCTTTTTGTGGGATATGTCGATATGTCGAACATTCTTTGTTCCAGTCCTACTCAGTGCCCCTCTCTCACCTCTTTTTCTGGTACATTGATGACTGTATCAGTGCTGCTTCCTGCTCCAACCCGAACTGGAAAACTTCATCGACTTTGCTTCCAATTTCCACTCTTCTCTCACCTTTACATGGTCTATCCCCGACACTTCCCTTCCCTTCCCTTCCTCGACGTCGATGTCTCCTGCTCTGGGAAAAGGCTGTCAGCTAATATTTATTATAGGCCCACTGACTCCCACAGCTACCTCGAATACACTTCCTCACACTCTGTCTCCTGTAAGGAATCCATCCCATTCTCCCAGTTTCTCCATCTCCGATACAACCTTCCACAACAGCAATTCTGATCTGTCTTCCTTTTTCCTCAACCAAGGATTCCCCCCCACTTTGGTTGACAGGGCCCTCAACCGTGTCCGACCCATTTCCCGCACTTCTGTCCTCACCACTTCCCCTCCCTCCCAGAACTGTGACAGAGTTCCCCTTGTCTTCACTTTCGACACCACCAGCCTCCACATCCAGAGGATCATCCTCCGCCATTTCTGTCACCTCCAGCATGATGTCACCACAAAACACATCTTCCCTTCCATTCCTCTGCCAGCATTCCAAAGGGTTCATTCCCTCCGCGACACCCTGATCCACTTCTCCATCACCCCCGACACCTTATTCACTTCCCACGGCACCTTCCAATGAAATCACAGGAAGTGTAATACCTGCCCGTTTAATCTTCTCTCCTCACCATCCAAGGCCCCAAAGACTCCTTCCAGGTGAAGTAGTGATTTATTTGTACAGCTTTCAATTTTATCCACTGTATTCACTGCTCATAATGTGGTCGCCTCTACATTGGAGACAGCAAACGTAGATTGAGTGACTGCTTTGAGGAACACCTCTGCTCAGTCCGAAAGTATGACCCCAAGCTTCCAGTTTCTTACCATTTCAACTCACCACCCTGCTCTCAAGCCTACATTTCTGTCCTTGACCTGCTGCAGTGTTCCAGTGAACATCAACACAAGCTCGGGGAGCAGCACCTCATCTTTAGATTGGGCACTCTACAGCCTTCCGGACTCAACACTGAGTTCAACAATTTCAGAGCATGACTGGCCTTTGTTATATTTTTCTCATTTTGTGTTATTTTATTTTTTAACCATGTGTCTGTTTTTCATGTGGTGCTTTTGGACAGAGCTGTTCATTACTCTGCCATTAACACTCTCTCTGGATTGTTGTTCATCACAAGCATTAACACTTTCTTTGCCTTTGTCCCAAGACGTCTTTGTTATTTAATCTCTCTTGCCCTCTGCCCTATCACATACCGTTTATTTTTTTCTCTTCCCCACCAACAACACCGTCTCCCCCTTCACTTGCTTAAAACCTAATCTTTCCTAACCTTTTCCAATTCTGATGAAAGGTCACAGAACTGAAACGTTAACTCTGCTTCTCTCTCCACAGATGCTGCCAGAACTGCTGAGTATTTCCAGCACTTTCTGTTTTTATTTCAGATTTCCAGCATCTGCAGTATTTTGCTTTTATCCAAATCCTTGATATTGATTGTGAATAGCTGTGGATGAAGTACTGATCCTTGAGGTACCCCACGAGTCACGACCTGCCAAGCTGACAATGACCTGTTTATTCTTACTCACTGTTTTCTGTCTGTTAACCAATTCTCAACCCATGCCCATATATTACCCCCAATCTCATGCACTCTAATTTTACTTACTATCCTCCTGTGTGAGACCTTATCGAAAGTCTTCTGAAAATCCAAATACACCAGATCCACTGGTTCTCTCTTATCTATTCTGCTCGTTACATTGTCAAAAGCTCTAACAGGTTTGTCAAACATGATTTCTCTTTCATAAATCCATGTTGACTCTGCCCAATCCATCACAATTTTCTAAGTGTCCATTTATCACATCCCTTCGAGTAAATTCTAGCCTTTTCCCTCCTACTGATATCAGGGTAACAGGTCTGTAGATCCCCATTTTCTCTCCTCCTCCTTGCTTAAATAGTGGGGTTACATTTTCTGCCTTCCAATCTGCAAGAACTGCTCCAGAATCTATAGATTTTTGGAAGATGACCACCAATGCATCCACTGTCTCTACAATAATTCATTCTTTCTCATTGCACAATACTAGATCTAAAACAGCCCATTCTCTAGTTGGTTACTCAGCGTACGGTTCTAGAAAACCATTCATACATTCCAGGAATTCACTCATAGCATTCGTGCTAATTAAGTTTACCCAGTCTATATGTAAGTTGAAGTTCCCCATGATTACTGTATTACCCCTGCTACATGCACCCCTGATTTAATTTTTCGTACCGTGCCCTATATTACCATGACTGTTTAGTGGCCTATAAACAACTCCTACTAATGTTTGCTGCCCTTTGCTGTTACCTAGTTCCACCCAAATTGATTCTACATCTCGATCTTCCGTTCTAAGATCCTCTCTCACTTAATGTACTGATCTCATCCTTTATTAGCAGCACTACCCCACCTCCTTTTCCTTTTTTCCTCTCCTTCCTAAATGTTGAATACCCTTGAACATTCAGTTTCCAGTGTTGGTCACCCTGCAGCCACATCTCTGTAATGGCAATTAGATCATAGCTGTTTCCGTCCATTTGTGCCATCAATTCATCTACTTTTTTGCGACTGCAATGTGCATTCAGATAGAATGCCTTTAATTTTGTCTTATTATTTTCACAAACTCTAGCCGTATCTGCTGCCGCACTCTAAAGTTAGTACACTCTGTCCCTTTCTGCCACACCCAGATTATCAACTCACTTATTGCTAGTTTGCTCTCTTGCCTTGTCATCTCTCTTTCATTTATCAAATCTTCCCTCACTTGATCCCTCACCCCCTCTATTTAGTTTCAAGCCCTCTCTATTGCCCCAGTTATATGACTCACCAGAACACTGGTCCAGCATGGTTCAGGTAAAGACGTTCCCAAAGGTACAGATCCTACTTTCCCAGCACTGGTGTCACTGCCCCATGAACTGAAACCCATTTCTCCCACACCAATCTTTGAGCCGTGCATTTAACTCTCTAATGTTATTTACCCTGCTCCAATTTGCTTGTGGCTGAGGTAATAATCCAGAGACTATTATCTTTGAGGTTCTGCTTTTCAATTTATACCCTATATGTTAATACTCCCTATGTAGAACCTCCTTCCTAGTCCTATCTATGTCATTGGTATCCACGTGGACCACGACAACTGATCCTCCCCCTCACACTGCAAGTTCCTCTCTATCACTGAACAGATATCTCGATCCCTGGCACCATGCAGGCAACACAGCCTTCTGGACTCTCGCTGTTGGCGGCAGAGAACTGTGTCTATCCCCCTGACTATACTGTCCCCTACTACCATTGTATTTCTATTTACTGTGTTCATCTTGAATGGTTTCCTGTACCATGGTGCCATGGTCAGTTTGCTCATCCACCCTGCAGCCCTCGCTCTCATCCATACAAGCTGAAAGAACCTCAAACCTGTTGGACAATTGTAAGGTCTGAGGCTCCTCCTCTTCTGCCTTCTCGATCCCCTTACCTGCCTCACTCACAGTCACACCTCCCCTGTCCCTGACCACTGAACAATTCAGCAGACTCTATCCTATAGGGTGTGATTGCCTTCTGGAACAAAGTGTTCCAGTAACTATCCCCTCCCTGATACATCGCAGTGTCCATAGCTCAGTCTCCAGCTCATCTACCTGAGCCAAAGCTCCTCGAACCACAGACATTTACTGTGAACGTGGTTGCTGTGGATCACATTGGAGTCCATGAGCTCACACATACTGCAGCTGTGACACATCACCTTCCCGGCCATCCTTATTGTGTTTTCATTTACTAATGAATTAATTATTTTCTCAATGAATTGTTTAATTAATGCCTCTCCTCACCAGCACTTGCTTTGATGAATTTAAAATCTTGGTAATGCAATAAAATGTACCACTTAAAATAAAAGAAAACAGTAGACTTACCTGCTTCTTACTTCCCTTTTGCTTGCATATCTTAACTAAATTATCAGGGAGTTACTTAAAAATTATTTATTTTTATTTTACTTTCCTCTAATTTCCAGCTACTAACTGGTGCACCCTAACAGCAGTGTACAAACTGAGATTTCACATCAGTAACTCACCAACCAACCACCTTACAGCTTTCCTGTGATGTGACTGTTTGATTCTTTGTTGAACTCAGAGCAACTACAGCATAGGTTAGAAAGAGAAAAGGGTTTTCTAAAACGTGCCTTCAAATACTTCCAATGCATGTGCAGTACTGCTTAGTTCGCGGAAAGCTCCCTCTGCACTGTTCCATAAAATAATCCCAGTATAGGTAGAGCACAGATTAGGTACAGAGTAGAGCTCTCTCTACACTGTCCCATAAAATAATCCCAGTATAGGTACAGCACAGACTAGGTACAGAGTAGAGCTCCCTCTACACTGTCCCATAAAATAATCCCAGTATAGGTACAGCACAGATTAGGCACAGAGTAGAACTCCCTCTACACTGTCCCATAAAATAATCCCAGTATAGGTACAGCACAGACTAGGTACAGAGTAGAGCTCCCTCTACACTGTCCCATAAAATAATCCCAGTATAGGTACAGCACAGATTCGGTAAAGAGTCGAACTCCCTCTACACTGTCCCATAAAATAATCCCAGTATAGGTACAGCACAGATTAGGTACAGAGTCGAGCTCCCTCTCCACTGTCCCATAAAATAATCCCAGTATAGGTACAGCACAGATTAGGTACAGAGTACAGCTCCCTCTACATTGTCCCATAAAATAATCCCAGTATAGGTACAGCACAGATTAGGTACAGAGTAGAGCTCCCTCTACACTGTTCCATAAAATAATCCCAGTATAGGTACAGCACAGATTAGGTACAGAGTAGAGCTCCCTCTACACTGTCCCATAAAATAATCCCAGTATAGGTACAGCACAGATTAGGTACAGAGTAGAACTCCCTCTACACTGTTCCATAAAATAATCCCAGTATAGGTACAGCACAGATTAGGTACGGAGTAGAACTCCCTCTACACTGTTCCATAAAATAATCCCAGTATAGGTACAGCACAGATTAGGTACAGAGTAGAACTCCCTCTACACTGTTCCATAAAATAATCCCAGTATAGGTACAGCACAGATTAGGTACGGAGTAGAACTCCCTCTACACTGTTCCATAAAATAATCCCAGTATAGGTACAGCACAGATTAGGTACGGAGTAGAACTCCCTCTGCACTGTTCCATAAAATAATCCCAGTATAGGTACAGCACAGATTAGGTACAGAGTAGAACTCCCTCTACACTGTTCCATAAAATAATCCCAGTATAGGTACAGCACAGATTAGGTACAGAGTAGAACTCCCTCTACACTGTTCCATAAAATAATCCCAGTATAGGTACAGCACAGATTAGGTACAGAGTAGAGCTCCCTCTACACTGTCCCATAAAATAATCCCAGTATAGGTACAGCACAGATTAGGTACAGAGTAGAGCTCCCTCTACACTGTCCCATAAAATAATCCCAGTATAGGTACAGCACAGATTAGGTACAGAGTAGAGCTCCCTCTCCACTGTCCCATACAATAATCCCAGTATAGGTACAGCGCAGATTAGGTACAGAGTAGAACTCCCTCTGCACTGTTCCATAAAATAATCCCAGTATAGGTACAGCACAGATTAGGTACAGAATAGAGCTCCCTCTACACTGTCCCATAAAATACTCCCAGTATAGGTACAGCACAGATTAGGCACAGAGTCGAGCTCCCTCTCCACTGTCCCATAAAATAATTCCAGTATCGGTACAGCACAGATTAGGTACAGAGTAGAGCTCCCTCTACACTGTCCCATAAAATAATCCCAGTATAGGTACAGCACAGATTAGGTACAGAGTAGAACTCCCTCTACACTGTCCCATAAAATAATCCCAGTATAGGTACAGCACAAATTCGGTACAGAGTACAGCTCCCTCTACACTGTCCCATAAAATAATCCCAGTATAGGTACAGCACAGATTAGGTACAGAGTAGAACTCCCTCTACACTGTTCCATAAAATAATCCCAGTATAGGTACAGCACAAATTAGGTACAGAGTAGAGCTCCCTCTACACTGTCCCATAAAATAATCCCAGTATAGGTGCAGCACAGATTAGGTACAGAGTAGAACTCCCTCTACACTGTCCCATAAAATAATCCCAGTATAGGTACAGCACAAATTAAGTACAGAGTAGAACTCCCTCTGCACTGTCCCATAAAATACTCCCAGTATAGGTACAGCACAGATTAGGCACAGAGTCGAGCTCCCTCTCCACTGTCCCATAAAATAATTCCAGTATCGGTACAGCACAGATTAGGTACAGAGTAGAGCTCCCTCTACACTGTCCCATAAAATAATCCCAGTATAGGTACAGCACAGATTAGGTACAGAGTAGAACTCCCTCTACACTGTCCCATAAAATAATCCCAGTATAGGTACAGCACAAATTCGGTACAGAGTACAGCTCCCTCTACACTGTCCCATAAAATAATCCCAGTATAGGTACAGCACAGATTAGGTACAGAGTAGAACTCCCTCTACACTGTTCCATAAAATAATCCCAGTATAGGTACAGCACAAATTAGGTACAGAGTAGAGCTCCCTCTACACTGTCCCATAAAATAATCCCAGTATAGGTGCAGCACAGATTAGGTACAGAGTAGAACTCCCTCTACACTGTCCCATAAAATAATCCCAGTATAGGTACAGCACAAATTAAGTACAGAGTAGAACTCCCTCTGCACTGTCCCATAAAATACTCCCAGTATAGGTACAGCACAAATTAGGTACAGAGTAGAACTCCCTCTGCACTGTTCCATAAAATAATCCCAGTATAGGTACAGCACAGATTAGGTACAGAGTAGAACTCCCTTTACACTGTTCCATAAAATAATCCCAGTATAGGTACAGCACAGATTAGGTACAGAGTAGAACTCCCTCTACACTGTCCCATAAAATAATCCCAGTATAGGTACAGCACAAATTAGGTACAGAGTAGAACTCCCTCTGCACTGTCCCATAAAATACTCCCAGTATAGGTACAGCACAAATTAGGTACAGAGTAGAACTCCCTCTGCACTGTTCCATAAAATAATCCCAGTATAGGTACAGCACAGATTAGGTACAGAGTAGAACTCCCTCTACACTGTTCCATAAAATAATCCCAGTATAGGTACAGCACATGTTATGTACAGAGTAAAACTCGCTCCAAAAATCCCATCCAGTACTCTCGCGCACACACACACACACACACACACACATGCACAAACACATACACACAAGAAGAGACAGAAAGAAAAAGGGGTAAGTGATTATAAGTGGGGTGTAAGTTTTGAGGGGGTGGGTGCGGTCCAGCAGGGGTCTGGTACTGAGTAAAGTTCACTGTCCACTCAAGTCTATTTATCGTCCCAGTGTCCAGTCTCCTTTAATGGACATCTGTGACTCTGTCAACTTAACATTTTACAGTTTCCTGCAGCTAACTGTCTCATTTTCACCATGGACATGCAATGTCTCTACACCTCCATCTGGCACTAAGACGGTCTGAGGGCTCTCAACTTCTTCCATGAACTAAGGCCCAACCAGTCCCCATCCACCACCAGCCTCTTCAATCTGACTGAATTTGTTCTCACATTGAACAACTTCTCCTTCACCTCCACACACCTCCTCCAAATAAAGGGTGTTGCTATGGACAATGTCGCACACACACGTGTGACAATACAAAATTATGGACAAAATTTACTCCCCGCTCCCCACGCCCCACTCAGTGTTCCCCACTCCCCACTCAGTGTTCCCTGCTCAGCGTTCCCCACTCCCCACTCAGTGTTCCCCACTCCCCACTCATCGTTCCCCTGTCCCCATTCAGTGTTCCCCACTCCCCGCCCAGTGTTCCCGACTCAGCATTCCCCACTCCCCGCTCAGTGTTCCCCACTCAGTGTTCCCTGCTCAGTGTTCCCACTCCCTGTTCAGTATTCCCCACTTCTTGCTCAGTGTTCCCTACTCCCCACTCAGCGTTCCCCACTTCCTGCTCAGTGTTCCCAACTCAGTGTTGCCCACTCTCCACCCAGTGTTCCCAACTCCCCGCCCAGTGTTCCCCACTCAGTGTTCCCCGCTCCCCTTACCTTCCAGCAGAGCAGCAGACAGAAGTGGAGCTGTGGGAAGGACATCGGAGCAAGGAGCCGATAAATTTAGCCCGACGATCGCGGCATAGATCACTTGCCTTCCGAGAGTCCAGCCGCGCCAGAGTTTGAAAACAATATGAGCCAATGGCTGAGCAGTCCATAACCAGGGGTCACAGTCTGGGTTACACCTTTGAGGTATGCCATTTAGAACTGAGAGGAGGAGAAATTTCTTCACTCAGAGGGTGGTGAACCTGTGGAATTCTCTACCTCAGAAGGCAGTGGAGACCATGTCATTAAATATATTCAAGAAGAAGATAGATATATCTCTTAAAGGCAAAGGGATCAAGGGACATGGGGAGAAAGTGGGAATGGGGTACTGAATTAGACCATCAGCCATGATGTTTTTTGAATTTCGGAGCAAGCCCAAAGGGCCGAATGGCCTACTCCTGCTCCTATTCTCTATGTTTCTAAGATGGCCGAATACACAAACAGATGTGGTCGGACCAGTTTGGTCACATGACTATTTGAGTTTTTGAATTTGACCTTCCAACAGGGATTTTGAACTCAGAAGGCTGTTTTCTCCAGGACTGAGAACACCTTTCGCCTGTCTGCTCTCACCAGCTTCATAAACCATTGAAGACAGATGAACACCAAGAGAGAAAAGTCTCCTGCATTGAATCAGGTTTAAGGAGAATAAAAGCAAAATACTGCAGATGCTGGAAATCTGAAATAAAAACAAGAAATGCTGGAAATACTCAGCATCTGTGGAGAGAGAAGCAGAGTTAACATTTCAGGTCAGTGACCTTTCATCAGAACTGGCAGATATAAAAAATATGAAAGATTTTAAGCAAGTAAAGTGGGGGTGGGGCAAGAGATAACAAAAGAGGTGTTGATAGGACAAGGTCACAGAATAGCTGACCAGAAGGTTATGCAGCAAAGGCAAACAATATGTTCATGATGTGCAGAAAGACAAAGCATTAGTACAGATAGGGTGTTAATTGACTGAAAACTGAACAGCCAAAGGCACAAACATGAAAATAAAGTGTGTAGGCACAGTAGAAACAAACTGAAAAAACTAAATTAAAATAAACTCAAAAAAGAAAAAAAAGTAAAAAATAACGAAAAATAAAAGTAAAAAGGGGGCCCGTCATGCTCTGAAATTACTGAACTCAATGTTCAGTCCGGCAGTCTGTAGTGTGCCTAATCGGTAAATAAGATGCTGTTCCTGGAGCTTGCGTTGATGTTCACTGGAACACTGCAGCAATCCCAGGACAGAGATGGGAGCATGAGAGCAGGGGTGTGTGTTGAAATGGCCAGCAACCGGAAGCTCAGGGTCCTTCTTGCGGACTGAGCAGAGGTGTTCTGCAAAGTGGTCACCCAGTCTGCGTTTGGTCTCCCCAATGTAGAGGAGAGCACATTGTGAGCAGTGAATACAGTATACTACATTGAAAGAAGTACAAGTAAATCGCTGCATCACCTGAAAGGAGTGTTTGGGGCCTTGGATAATGAGGAGAGAGGAGATAAATGGGCAGGTATTACACCTCCTGCGATTGCAGGGGAAGGTGTCGTTCGAGGGGGATGAGGTGTCAGAGGTAATGGAGGAGTGGCCCAGGGTGTCGTGGAGGGAATGATCCCTTTGGAATGCTGACAGGAGAGAGGAGGGGAAGATGCCTTTGGTAGTGGCATCACACTGGATGTGGCAGAAATGGCGGAGGATGATCCTTTGGATGTGGAGGCAGATGGGGTGGGAAGTGAGGACAAGAGGAACCCTGTCACAGTTCTGGGAGGGAAGGGAAGGGGTGAGGGTTGAGGTGCGGGAAATGGGCTGGACATGGTTTAGGGCCCTGTCAACCACAGTGGGGGTGTGGGGGGGGAATCCTCGGTTGAGGAAAAAGGAAGACATATCAGAAGCGCTGTCGTGGAAGGTTGCATCATTAGAGGTGTCGGATACGGAGAAACTGGGAGAATGGAATGCTTACCTCGTCCAGGGAGCTGTGGGAGTCAGTGGGCTTTTAATGAATATTACTGGACAGCCTATCCTCAGAGATGGAGACAGAGAAGTCGAGGAAGGAAAGGGAAGGGTTGGAGATGGACCATGTAAAGGTGGTGAGAAGGGTGGAAATTAGAAGCAAAGTTGATAAAGTTTTCCAGTTCAGGGTGGGAGCAGGAAACAGCACCGACACAGTCATCAATGTACCGGAAAACGAGTTGGGGGAGGGGGCCTGAGTAGGACTGGAAGAAGGAATGTTCGACATATCCCACAAAAAGACAGGCATAACTAGGACCCATGTGGGTACTCACAGCAACACCTTTTACTTGAAGGGAGTGAGTAGAGTTGAAGGAGAAGTTGTTCAATGTGAGAACAAGTGCAGCCAGGCGGAAGAGGATGGGGACTGGTTGGGCCTCTGTTCAAGGAAG
This sequence comes from Heterodontus francisci, assembly GCF_036365525.1. Lineage (NCBI taxonomy): Eukaryota > Metazoa > Chordata > Chondrichthyes > Heterodontiformes > Heterodontidae > Heterodontus > Heterodontus francisci. Next base: position 284,221 of record NW_027140538.1, read on the forward strand.
AAGCAGAGTGCCCTCAAATCATACCGGTGGGCGATGGAGGTGCAGAGAGATTGGACGTCCATAGTGAAGAGGAGACGGTTGGGTCCAGGAAACTGGAAATTGTCAAAATGACATAGGGTGTCAGAAATGTCATGGAATGAAGGTGGGAAGAGACTGGACCAGGGGAGAAAAGATAGAGACAAGATAGGAAGAAATAAATTCAGTGGGGCAGGAAAAGGCTGAAACAATGTGTCTGCCGGCACAGTCCTGTTTGTGGATTTTAGGAAGGAGGTAGAAGCGGGCTGTCCAAGGTTGCAGGGCTGAGGTTGGAAGCTGGAGAAGGCAGCTTTCCTGTGACGTCACTGGTCACATTGTTTTCAAACTCTCACTCTCTCACCCACTCTTTTTATGCTGCGGCTTCACTATCGCTGTTCCCTGCTCTCCGAGTGAACTCTCGCGGTCTCTCCCGGTCACTTTATGCCCCGGCTCTGCTCTTGCTTTTTCCCGCTTGCTGAGTGAACTTTCGCTCTCTCTCCTCGTCTCTTTATGTTTTATGATAGAGACAGACACTAACACATTCCGAATATAAATCCACGGACAATGACACCTAATGGAAAACTGACAGTGCCAACAATTACTTTGTGTTTAGTTTACAGATGCAGCACTGAAACAGGCCCTTCAGCCCACCGAGTCTGTGCCGACCATCAACCATCCGTTTATACTAATCCTACACTAATCCCATATTCCTACCACATCCCCCTATATTTCCCTACCACGTACCTATACTAGGGGCAATTGCTCATGGCCAATTTACCTATCAACCTGCAAGTCTTTGGCATGTGGGAGGAAACCGGAGCACCCGGAGGAAACCCACGCAAACACAGGGAGAACTTGCAAACTCCACAGGCAGTATCCAGAATTGAACCCGGGTCACTAGAGCTGTGAGGCAGCGGTGCTAACCACTGTGCCACTGTGTTTGATGCAAAGTTTCCTGATATTACAGGAGGGTAACAGAAGCATTAGAGGGGCCTCTGTATGATTTTTGTGTGGGACGTTGACTCGCTTTTAACCCACAAGTTACTGTCTCTGGTATTCTTAAATCAAGATAGTGAGTTCATTGAGCACAGCAAGGATTTGCAAGCAATTCTAAACCAATGGCAGTCGTTAAACAGCAGAGTGCCCTCAGTTTGGCTTCCTGAGCTGCTGTGGTGAAGTCTTCTCTCTTGAGGTGTTCTGTTGACTGCAGGATGGTCTCTTCTCAAATCTTTTTGTGCTGATGTCTCTCAGCACCTTTCATTCATACCTGCACCCTGATCCTCTGACGGTTCCTTCATCCATATTAGGTTACATTCCACCTGCACCCTTTTGATTGATCAGTTATGACCTCACCTTTCAGACATTGTCTCTGAAGATAACTTGATGGCCTAAGTCATTGTCACACAATGGGGAATGTTTGCTATCCCCATCAACATTCCAGTCATGAATAGTCTCCGAACACCTTTACTTACATTTCCATCGTGAGGCCTACAAGTCTATCAATTATTGTGACCCTGAGCCTGTCTTAATTGAAATGCAGTAAGGTACTTATCAAAACATCCTGTCTCATAGCAAAGTCACTTCTGTTATTGTTGTTACAGTTAAACCGTCTTCCACCATCTCTCCAATACAGCGTACAAATATACATTTCACAGAACATGATTCTAAACACAAGGTCCAGAACTTAATTCTAATATAATACATTGATACATATACAAAGTATAACTATTCCTGAACATAACCACAATATCATTTCAAATTATTCTACTTTAAAACATAGCACCTCATGTGAATTGTATCAGGCCACAACTCGCACAGATTCATCCAACAGATTAAACATGGCAGTTAACCCCTTAGTTCCTACAGTGCCCACCGTGAGGGTAAAATACCAGATGGCATTGATCCCTCATACATTACCCTTAGGTGGGGCATATTCTTTCATGGTCTCCTGTCTAATTCTCATTTTCTTTATCATCCCCATGATTTGTCTTAACGCACACACCAAAATCAAATTATCACCTATTGAAGGATTACAAAGACATGGGAAATAATCCTGATCCAAGGGGGTATTTCAATGTTTAGCCCCATGTCACACCAGTGGCTGTCATCCCCTATCTCAGGGATTTCCTTATCAATTTCCTCATTTTATTGTTGCAGGACATAAAAGTGTTTGTTGGATGTATTGAGTCTTTGCAATAGCTCAGTCAGATGTTCAGGAAAAGGGGGAATGCCATAAACAAATCTACTGTCATATTGATATAACTGCTCCTTGAGATCATCTTTAACAGTGATATATATTTGCTGATGATTCCTTATACTGAATCGGACCTTGTTTACTATCTGAGCCCTGAGAGAGGGACTAAAGCAATATTCTCCCTTATTTATTTGACACATTAAACTGTCATATGTATACTCTGTGTGGGTAGTAACAACACAATACCTTCCCTCACCTTGGTAGACAGAGTGATTGGGGAACTTCTCTCCACTCACTATTTCCATTGTACAGTTGAGGGGGTCTTTGTTCCAGGTTAATCCACATGCTGGAGCAGAGTTTTCTACAATATCATTTGGGCAAACAAAGGCATCATCTGACTGGAGACCCCCAGACAAGTCAGGGGCAACCCAGGTGGTTTCATTGACTAGGGAGATATAATTAAGTGGATTTTTGTATCTAACAATGTGATTCCTCATTATTATCTATTCCTTAACAACTGTTGCAGTAATTCAAGATTCCCAAGATCAATTCTTTATTCTTTTGCTGAAGCTTGTTAATTCTAAATGATTGTCCTGTTCTCAGTACTTTTGTTTCAAGTAACAGATCAGGCATGGACTTGAAAGATTCTCCAGCTCTCCCTTTATCATATCCATCTTTTGAATCATTCCTCGCCCTTCAACTGTCTCTCTCTGAACTTTCATCTTGCTCCCTCTGTCCATTTCCAGTGTGTTTAATTCTATTCTAATTGTTTTAAAGTCAGTTACTATGGAATATTAATCAATGCCTTGATAATTTAAAACATGTTTCACTCGACTGACCACATTAACCATTCCGTGTTGTACTGTTGTTAAGTTGGTGAACATGTCTGAGACCCATTCTTCAGTGCATTTCACCATGCATCTGCATGTTAGTTCTTCTTCTTCTTTGGCCTCCTTCTCGAGAGACAATGGGTTACTTTGTGCATAACACATCACATTTCCACCAGTGTCCCAATATCATGTCACACATTCCTGACTCGCCAGTGATCTTAACAAAAGATCAAAAAGGGGAGGGGGTGAGGGAAGTGTTTCGAGACCTTGCTCATCTCCCCCTGCATGGTCCCAATGCGTTGGGCAGTGGCCAGAATGTCAAATTCAGTTCTCTTAAAAAAAAACATAGGCAAGATACAAATCTCCAAGAGAAAGCTATCAATTTACAATTCATAACTGCACTCTCCTAACTCTTACTCGAAAGTTCTGAACTTCCTGGAAATTATGCACATTAATTTAACAGTTTGAGCTCTTATTCTGTCAATTTTTGTCCCCAAAATTCCTTGCTTAGATCTTGCAGCAACCAGATTTTATTCCCAATTCTCATTAATTACAATTCTATTTCATTTTTGCGCCCTGGAGAAACTTTAATGTCCATTACCCAGAACGTTTTTAACTGAAGAATCAAACAGACCCTTAATCATTATCTCACTGTCGCGGCAGTTCCCACTGACACAACATCTTACTTCACAATAATATACTGGCAGGCAGACATGTAGTTGCCCCAGGCATTACCATTTTGTTTTGAAGTAAAATTTTGTTTATCTCCTTAAACTTCAAGTGAACTTCCCTTCTGAGTGCTTGGAATAACAACTCATCAATTTGTGTTATCAATTCCAATTTTAGAAATAATTATCCCCAGGCTTGGTGCTTTTAAATGGTGCTTTTCCATCAGATAAAAGTGTTTGCAGGTGTTTAGAGGTGACCTTCACATCTCTTGTTTTCAAGCACTTTGTCTTGAAAGATTTTCAAAACTTCTGGATTCCTTATTGTTCTTGTTTCTGTTTTTAAAAAAAGCACAAAGAATCCATTTGTCTCTGGTCAGGAGTCCAATGGGTTAACATGTCTAATTGTATTTGTTAATTCATCAGTTTAAAATGTCATAATGCCTAATGTACTGTATATAAATCTTCAATGAACTAAAAGTTTTGTAGTGAGCTAAGCTGCGAGCTGAAAGGGTTAACTGTCACTGCTAATTTGAAAAGGGGGCGGAACAAAAGTTCTCACATTAGATCACCTCCTTTTCTTTGAAAAAAGAGCAAATATGTTCCATTAAGTCACGTACACACACTCAAATGGGTTAAAGCATTTTCAATTAAACTCCCAATTGTTTCCAAAACTCCTTAGCTTTCTTAAAAACCCAAGACTAATTCCAAAACAAAAACAAGAAATGCTGGATTCACTCAGCAGGTCTGGCAGCATCTGTGGAAAGAGAAGCAGAGTTAACGTTTCGGGTCAGTGACCCTTCTTCGGAACTAAATCCAACCCAGGTGACTGAACAATCATCTCAAACATCCCAAATTCCAATTTACACAATCAAACCTTAAAACTGTCCCACTCTTACATGTGTGATTTAGTCTCCAGAAAAAAATTCCCACATGTTTTATCATTGTCACTAGAATGTCACTGTGGCAACCAATGAAATTCCAATTTCATCACTTAGAAAGGTTTACTTTATTAATTCCACATCCCTTTAGACTGTGCTTACAATTCTCATATTTAACTCAAAGTGACAATTCTACTATTGCAGGATTGTGTGTCCCAGGGATAAAAACTAAATATTACAAATGCAGACACACATTAAACAGACAACTTCAAACAACTTCCACTTAAGACCACCAAAACAGGTTAAACAGGTTTAAGTTCTCTGCACAGAACAGTGAAGATGACACACACACAAAAACTGGAAAAAGGGTCTTTTATTCACAAATTAGGAAGCTTCCTCTCACACACACTGCAGCCACTCTGGGTCTTTTCAACTTTAATAACTGAGAACTAATGATTAACTAAAACAGAACAGAATAAGCACGTGCTTTTTATTTAAAAGGGAAAAGAGGAAATTAAATTAAACTTGTCTTCTTTTTTCAGGTACCTTTACAAATGCCTGTAAATAGAAAACTAAAGAAAGAGTTAATTCCACAAACAACAAAAGGAAACCTTCAACATTCTTAGTCCCAAAAGAAAATCACCCAGCAAAGTTTTTGCAGCCTGTTATTCAGTGCTTCCAGTCAGATTCTTGAAGAGACAGAACACCACAAACTCATATTCCATTCTCCTTCTCATTTCATCAGAACTGAACTCATCCTTCTCTTCAAATCAACTTTGATCCAAGTGTATACAGAACACAGATTAAACAACCAACAATCTTCAAACAACATACAAGACTATACCAAAGAGGGTTAATTAGTCTACAATTCCAGTGACACAGAACACTGAGCACACACACAAGGGAATCACACAGAGAGGAGTTACTCTCTCTTTAAATTTCCCTCGACACAGGATCTGAGCTGGATATGAACTCCAGTGAAGGTTTCAAGTTGAAATTCTTTTCACGCCAATCTGGTTGCTCACACACCGTCCTCACCTTTACAGTGGGCTATCGTAATTTCTTTTCCTTCTGTCCATTCTCCCTCATGTACAATCTACTTTCAGGTTCTGAAATTCTCAATTCCCAATGAGTCCCCATTTTAATAATGTGTAACTCATGGATGCAGGTTTGTAAATCATTGGGACTCAGGAACCGGGGTCAGGAATTAGTTCCAGTCTGCTGTCCCGCTTGATTTAAAACACGAGTCTCCATCACCACATTAACAGGAAGATCGGCGGGGGTGGGAGGGGGGGTGTGTGTGGAGTGGGGAGGTCCTGGACCCGCTAGTCTTCACCCGAGTGGTACTTGGAGGCTTTCTCCCCGAATGTACCCCACTCTACCTCTGAGGAATCAGTATATTCTGGATCATATAGGGTGACAGCAGACACAAATGCTCGCTGTTTCCCCAACTTACTCTCTAACGCAGAGTGAAGAGCATCCTTGATTCTTGCTTCCTGAGCTGCTGTAGTGCAGTCTTCTCTCTTGAGGTGTTCTGTTGACTGCAGACTTCTCCCCGATGTCTCTCAGAACCTTCCATTTGTGCTGCCACCGAAGGTTCCTTAATTCCATGTAAGGTTACATTCCACCTTATCGCTTTCGATTGATCAGTTATGACTGCACCTCCCATACATTATCTCTGAAGATAGCTTGATGGCCTATGTCATTTTCCCACAATGGGGAATGTTTGCTATCCCCATCAACATTCCAGTCATGAATAGTCTCCGAACACCTTTACTTACATTTCCATCGTGAGGCCTACAAGTCTATCAATTATTGTGACCCTGAGCCTGTCTTAATTGAAATTAAACAATCCTGTCTCATAGCAAAGCCAATTCTTCTATTGTTACAGGAGACACCGTCTTCGACCATCTCTCCAATGCACCATACAAATATACATTTCCTCGAACATGATTCCAAACACAAGATCCATAACTATATTCACAATATATATTAATGATATAGATGAGGGAATTAAATGTAATATATCCAAGTTTGCAGATGACACAAAGCTGGGGGAGTGTGAGCTGTGAGGAGGATGCAGAGAAGCTCCAGTGTGATTTGAACAGATTGACTGAGTGGGCAAATACATGGCAGATGCAGTATAATGTAGATAAATGTGAGGTTATCCACATTGTTGGCAACAACATAAAGGCAGATTATTATCTGAACGGCGATAGATTGGGAAATGGGAGGGTGCAGTGAGACCTGGGTGTCCTTGTGCACCAGTCGCTGAAAATAAGCATGCAGGTGCAGCAGGCATTTCAGAAGGCAAACAGTATGTTGGCGAGAGGATTTGAGTACAGGAGCAAGGATGTCTTGCTGCAATTATACAAGGGCTTGGTGAGACCACATTTGGAATACTGTGTGAACAATGTCACCTCCACTTTCCAGGCAAATACTGTCCCTTTAACTCCTGCCGACAGTTTACCCAACACCCCAGGCCCAGTTGCTACATTGAAATGTCAATTGATAATTTAATAAACTGGATTGAGAGATTTATGTTTGAATGGATATTAAGGAATATGGAACCAAGGAGAGGTGTAGATGGAGTTAATGTACAAACCAGCCTGAACCGAATTGAGTGGAACAGGCTGAATGGGCAACATAAACTCTGTTGGTATGAGAAAAAAAATTCCATTTCCCCTGTGCACAGTGTACTCAGGTTTCTTTTATTTTATTCTCAAAATATACTTTATTCATAAAAATCTGTAAAAAAAAATCATGACAAAACAGTTCCAAACAGCACCAAGTCAAAAATTACAGACAGTGCAAAGGAGGTCAGTTTCCTTCAATGCAATCATGAATTGGCTCACAACCCTTCCATTTCATTTCTCGTGCCATATACATTTTACAGCAAACGAAAATTTTCCCGAGACAGTTCAAGGGGTTTTCCATGGATCCAGCCCCTCCGTTCTGCTTGGTGGGGGGACCTTACACTGAGGTCTTTCCCCATTGAGCCTTTGCTGCGGCTGCCCAAGCTTTAGTACGTCCCTCAGCATGTAGTCCTGGACCTTGGAATGTGCCAGTCTGCACCATTTGGTCGTGGACAACTCTTGGCGCTGGTAGTCCAGCAAGTTTCGGGCAGACCAAAGGGCCTCTTTCACCGAATTGATAGTCCTCCAGCAGCAGTTTATGTTTATCTCGGTGTGCGTCTCTGAGAACAGCCGTGGAGCACAGACTCCTGTTAGAGCTGCTTGGGATGAACCTCGACAAAACCTCTTTCCACACCTGCTTTGCAAAGACACATTCCAGAAGGAGGTGGGCAACCGTCTCTTCCCCACCACAGCCACTGCGAGGTCATTGTGCGGAGGGGGTGAGACTTCGGGCGTGCAGGAAGGATCTGACTGGGAGGGCTCTTCTCACCACCAGCCAAGCTACATCTTGGTGCTTGTTTGAAAGTTCTGGTGATGAGGCATTCCGCCAAATGACTTTGGTGGTCTGCTCAAGGAACTATCCGACAGAATCTACCATCTCCTTTTCCCGTAGGGCCTTGAGAACATTCCGTGCAGACCACTGCCTGATGGACCGGTGGTCAAAAGTGTTTCTGTGCAGAAACTGTTCCACGACAGATAGGTGGTTCGGCACAGTCCAACTGGATGGAGCGTTCTGCGGCAATGTGACCAGGCCCATCCTTCGCAACACCGGGCACAGAGAGAACCTCAGCACATAGTGACACTTGGAGTTTGCGTACTGGAGTTCAACACACAACTTGATGCAGCCGCACACAAAGGTAGTTATCAGGATGAGGGCGACGTTGGGTACATTTTTCCCGCTAGCGGGGTATGGGTCAGACCTGTGCCACGTATAGCAACAACGTGAGCGCCTCGCACCCGATGACCACGTTCTTACCCACAATGGAGAGAGATCGCTGCTCCCACATGCTCAGCTTGTGTTGTACCCCGGCTACTCGCTCCTCCCAGGTTTTGGTGCACGTCCTGGCCTTTGCGAACCAGTTCATCAGCAACTTCAGGTAGTCTGACCTGACGCTGAAGGGGACAAAGGATCGGTCAGCCCAGTTCCCAAAGAACATGGCCTCGCTCTTGACGTGGTTAACTTTGGCTCCTGAGGCCAGTTCGAACTGATCGCAGATGCTCATCAGTCTGCGCACAGACAGCGGATCCGAGCAGAAGATGGCGATGTCATCTATGCACAGGGAGGTTTTAACCTGAGTACCTCCACTGCCTGGGATTGTCACCCCTCTTCTGCTCACATCCTTCCTAATAGACTCAGCAAAGGGTTCAATGCAGCAAACAAACAAGACCGGGGAGAGAGAACAGCCCTGTCTGACTCACAGTGTACTCAGGTTTCCACACAGTTACAACCCAGGGACATTGATAGATTCAGTGAGAGGATCAAACTACAGCAGCTGGTGTAAAATGTGGGGTAGTTTGAGGTCAATAATTTTTAACCTCAAAGATAAATCAGGGTATTTTCCAAATGGTTAGAATCTGGGAATTGTGGAGGAACAGAGAGATTTAAAGGGATAGGTATGGAAATGATTAGCAACCATTGGACCGTCCAAAAATTATTGAAAATGCTGATGGAATTGAAGTCTTTACCTCAATGGGGCTGGAACAGAAATGGTGGAAGTTATGTTACAGTTGTGTGAAGCTCTGGTTAAATCACATCTGGAGGACTGTGTTCTGATCTGGACACCTCACCTCTGGAAGGATAATTTGGTTTTAAAGAGGATGCAGTACAGATTCACCAGCATTGTACCAGGGTTTAGAGGGTTAAATTATGAGGCCTGGTTGTATAGATTAGGCTTGTATTGCCTTGAGTATAGAAGATTAAATAATGATCTCATTGATGTGTTTAAGATGATAAAAGGATTAATGTCAGGAAACTCTTCATTACACAAGAAGTCGAGGAAATCAGAACCTCTCCGCCCCCCAATCGGCTGTTGAGGCTGGGGGTCAATTGTAAAGTTACAAAAAGTGATAGATGTTAGGAAGGGAATGAAGGAATATGGAACTAAGTGGATTAGATGGAGTTATTCTACAAATCAACCATCAACTAATTGAAAGGCAGACCAAGCTTGAGGTGCTGAATGACCTACTCCTGTTCCTTAGTTTATCAAGGGATATGGATCAAAGGTGGTAAATCAATTTGAGGTCCAGAACAGTCATCATGTAATTACATTGGGAATGGACTCGAGGGGCTGAATGGCCTAACTCTGTTGCTGTGAACATATACAACTACTTATCATTATTATGAGGCAGACAATCCCATCACATCAAAACAGTTTGAGTTAGTGAGGCTGAAAACCCAAAATGAAAATGTCACCAGGCACTCAGACCTTCTCTCCAATTCAGGGAATGACTATGAGGTACTGAGACATTCAAGACTAGTGTCAAACTTTAATGAGAAGGTTGAGTCATATTTAATGTCAGCTGCAAAAAATAGCTACCAGGCTAAGTTGGCCGAAAGAATTTTGGACTCTCCTCTTAACAAGGTCAGTTCGTGGGTAGGGCATCTGAAGCTTTTTCTCTGTTATCAGAAGCTCCTTTGACCGTCAATAAACTAAAATTAGAATTCTAAATGCGTGTGAGTTAGTACCTGCAGCCTATATGACAGAAACTGAGACACACCAGGATTAGACCCGCATAGACTTGCATTGAAATTCAAAGAATTAAACAGATGACATTCGATCGCTGGATACGATCTTTCAAGCTTAAACCCTCACGTGAAAATTTGAGAGAAGTGACGTTGCTGCAAGAAATTAAAAATAGTATCGCAGTTAATACAAGAACCCACCTTGAAGAACAAAGAGTTAAAGGGTAAGAGAAGCCACAGAATTGACTGACAATGATGAGTTAATACACAGACCCCCTAACTCTGAATAAATGTGGATGCAGATGAAACAGAAATGGGCTCGAGAGAAAAGGAAAGTAGGGAATGAAAACCAAACCAGTCTCCAACTGTTTCAGAGAAGGAACTCAGCTGATAAACCAGTAAGGACACGCCGGATGTGTTTCCAATGTTATTATAAACCTCTTTCCGTTCAGCCCAGATGGTTCTCTCTCTCACTGGGGTCCGGGTTCCATCGGCAGTTCCTTCACGGGAATATTCTGACTATTGTTATTGGACCACTGGAAACATCACTGTCTGTTCCCACTGTGACCTACCGGTACAGGCCCTAACCACTGATTACATTCCTCTCCCCAGTCACTGTCTGAAACTGAACCAGACTGTTCACAACCTCATCGTCCTATTTAATCCAGAGCTGCATTTTTAACCCTGCATCACCAAGACTGCCAACTGTCACCTCTATAACAGTGCCTGTCTCCACCCCTGCCTCAACTCATCTGCTGTTGGACCCTCATCCATACCAGTAAAGAGGGGCTTGCCTTGGGGTCGAAGAGCAAAACCCACCCTAGAAACAAAGCAAATGGCAGCCTTTTTAAACTTTAAGGATTTGATGGGGGCGGGGGGGGCGGCAGGGAGTAGAGGAGATAGGGGTGGAAAGGAAATGGAAAAGGAGAGAATAGGTGGCTGAGTCGTGGAAGGGAGAGAAAGGCTGCAAGGATGTTCCTCTTGAATAGGTTGTTTGAGCACCTTACTGGAAATAGTACAAAGTTCAATCTTCCAGTGGGGTGGGGGGGGGGGGCGGGGGACGGTGGAGGAATTCTTTGCCCGGTCGGCTGGAGCCGTCCGGTTCTTTCCACTTTCTGCTGTTGTGACAAAGACTTTCTTCACCCAGGTGGCTCCAGCTGTCCTGAGCCACGCAGTTGGGGTGGGGAGGGTGCTCCAATTGTGCCAGATGGAGGAAAGCACAAGAGAAAATACAGGGGCTCCATACAGAATCTTTGTGCCCCACTCCTGGATATTCCGGCATCTCCTCCCTCCCCCAACAGTCCAAGCAAAACAGTTCTCCAGTGCTCCAACACCCACCTCTCCAAAATAACTCACAGATCCTGTTTCTCTGCAATGGATGGAATCAGTTCCACATTTGTATGTTGTAAATGTTTCAGCTCTCTCCAATCTTTGTCAGAACAGCAGAAAGTGGAAAGAACCGGACGGCTCCAGCCGACCAGGGATCAAGGGTGAGCTGGCAAATTGGATACAAAATTGGCTTGGTGATAGGAGGCAGAGGGTGGTAGTGCAGGGTTGTTTTTCAGATTGGAGGCCGGTGACCAGTGGTGTGCTGCAGGGATCGGTGCTGGGCCCTCTGTTGTTTGTCATATATATTAATGACTTGGATGTGAATGCAAGGGGCATGATTAGTAAGTTTGCAAATGACACCAAAATTGGTGGTATAGTGGACAGTGAAGAAGGTTGTCTGAGGTTACAGCAGGATATAGATCAACTGGGAAAGTGGGCAAGGGATTGGCAAATGGAATTTAATGCAGACAAGTGCGAAGTGATGCATTTTGGGAAGTTAAACCTGGGCAGGGCATATGCAGTGAATGGCACCCTGGGGAGTGTTGTTGAGCAGAGAGACCTTGGGGTGCAAGTACATAGTTCCCTAAAAGTGGCAAGACAGGTAGACAGGGTGGTGAAGAGGGCATATGACATGCTTGCCTTCATCAGCCAAGGCATTGAGTACAAGAGTTGGGACGTCATGTTACAGTTGTACATAATGTTGGTTAGGCTGCACTTGGAATGCTGTGTGCAGTTCTGGTCACCGCATTACAAGAAAGATGTGATTAAGCGAGAGAGGGTGCAGAAAAGATTCACAAGGATGTTGCCTGGTATGGAGGGCTTGAGTTATAAAGAGAGACTGGAAAGGCTGGGTCTGTTTTCCTTGGAGCGAAGGAATCTGAGAGGGGACATTCTGGAGGTACATAAAATTATGAGAGGCGTACATAAGTTAGATAGCCAGAGTCTGTTTCCCATGGTCGGGCTGACTAAAACTAGAGGGCATAGATTAAAGGTGAGAGGGAGGAGGTTTAAAGGGGATCAAAATGATAAATGTTTCACACAAAGAATAGTGGGTATCTGGAATGAGCTGCCAGAGGAGATGGTGGAGGCAGGAACAATAGCAACATTTTAGAGGCATCTGGACAGGTACTTGAATGAGCAAGGTATAGAGGGATATGGAATTAATGCAGGCAGGTGGGATTAGTATAGATAGGCATTATGGTTGGCATGGACGCGGTGGGCCGAAGGGCCTGTTTCTATGCTGTACGACTCTATGACTCTATCAGCTCATGTATTCTAAAAATTCTGTTTACATTTCCCTGGTATTGTTTACAGTAACCGAAGAACAACTGACGGGGTTTTTTTGGATGATGTATGAAATTCTGAACTTCACTGAACCTGCAATTAACCATGACATTCACTCCATTTCTCTGTTGCATACCTGAACCGACGGGAAATTCCTGCTCAGGTTTAAAGAAGGACAAGGTGAGATAAGGGTATTGAACTGACTCTGTCTCAGAGATACCATTACATGTGACATTAATCCCAGTTACCTGTTGCCATTTGATTCTTATCTGAAATATTTTCTCAGGTTTGACAAAGGGCAGGGTTTGTTAAACTTATGTTACCTGGGAGTTGCTGTCACGATAAGCTCATCTACAAAGCACCACTAATGTCAACAGTCAGTCCTACTCCTGACACAGGTTACAGTCCATGTATCGGGGGTTTCTATTAAACCCTCTCACCCTCCTGTATCTGGGGAGGTCCCTCTAAGCCCTGTCTCACACTCCTGTATCTGGGGACATTAGGTGAGGTCAGAGTCAGGGAGAAAGACATAGAGTTAAATCAGGGTTAATGTGCACACTGATCAATGCACAGAGTGTCGTTAATATGATCGGTAAGTTATTGGCGCAGTTTGATATGTGGAAATATGATGTTGTGGCTCTAACAAAGACCTGGCTGAATGAAGGGCAGGACTGGCAGAATGCTTCCACTCCAACAAGAAGCGAGGCTCTGGTTCATGGCAGTGAGGTGGGCCAAGTGGATCAAATATCTGTGGAGGAACAGAGAGATTTAAAGGGATAGGTATGGAAATGATTAGCAACCATTGGACCGTCCAAAAATTATTGAAAATGCTGATGGAATTGAAGTCTTTACCTCAATGGGGCTGGAACAGAAATGGTGGAAGTTATGTTACAGTTGTGTGAAGCTCTGGTTAAATCACATCTGGAGGACTGTGTTCTGATCTGGACACCTCACCTCTGGAAGGATAATTTGGTTTTAAAGAGGATGCAGTACAGATTCACCAGCATTGTACCAGGGTTTAGAGGGTTAAATTATGAGTCCTGGTTGTATAGATTCGGCTTGTATTGCCTTGAGTATAGAAGATTAAATAATGATCTCATTGACGTGTTGAAGATGATAAAAGGATTAATGTCAGGAAACTCTTCTTTAGACAAGAAGTCGAGGAAATCAGAACCTCTCCGCCCCCAATAGGCTGTTGAGGCTGGGGGTCAATTGTAAAGTGACAAAAAGTGATAGATGTTAGGAAGGGAATGAAGGAATATGGAACTAAGTGGATTAGATGGAGTTAATCTGCAAATCAACCATCAACTAATTGAAAGGCAGACCAAGCTTGAGGTGCTGAATGACCTACTCCTGTTCCTTATTTTATCAAGGGATATGGATCAAAGGTGGTAAATCAATTTGAGGTACAGAACAGTCATCATGTAATTACATTGGGAATGGACTCGAGGGGCTGAATGGTCAAACTCGGTTGCTGTAAACATATAAAACTACTTATCATTATTATGAGGCAGACAATCCCATCACATCGAAACAGTTTGAGTTAGTGAGGCTGAAAACCCAAAATGAAAATGTCACCAGGCACTCAGACCTTCTCTCCAATTCAGGGAATGACTATGAGGTACTGAGACATTCAAAACTAGTGTCAAACTTTAATGAGAAGGTTGAGTCATATTTAATGTCAGCTGCAAAAAATAGCTACCAGGCTAAGTTGGCCGAAAGAATTTTGGACTCTCCTCTCAACAAGGTCAGTTCGTGGGTAGGGCATGTGAAGCTTTTTCTCTATTATCAGAAGAAAGCACCTTTGACCGTCAACAAACTAAAATTAGAATTCTAAATGCGTGTGAGTTAGTACCTGCAGCCTATATGACAGAAACTGAGACACACCAGGATTAGACCCGCATAGACTTGCATTGAAATTCAAAGAATTAAACAGATGACATTCGATCGCTGGATACAATCTTTCAAGCTTAAACCCTCACATGAAAATTTGAGAGAAGTGACGTTGCTACAAGAAATTAAAAATAGTATCGCAGTTAATACAAGAACCCACCTTGAAGAACAAAGAGTTAAAGGGTAAGAGAAGCCACAGAAATGACTGACAATGATGAGTTAATACACAGACCCCCTAACTCTGAATAAATTTGGGTCTAGTAACTCTTACATGCCAGGGAGAGATAGCAGGGATGCAGATGAAACAGAAATGGGCTCGAGAGAAAAGGAAAGTAGGGAATGAAAACCAAGCCAGTCTCCAACTGTTTCAGAGAAGGAACTCAGCTGATAAACCAGTAAGGACACGCCGGATGTGTTTCCAATGTTATTATAAACCTCTTTCCGTTCAGCCCAGATAGTTCTATCTCTCACTGGGGTCCGGGTTCCATCGGCAGTTCCTTCACGGGAATATTCTGACTATTGTTATTGGACCACTGGAAACATCACTGTCTGTTCCCACTGTGACCTACCGGTACAGGCCCTAACCACTGATTACATTCCTCTCCCCAGTCACTGTCTGAAACTGAACCAGACTGTTCACAACCTCATCGTCCTATTTAATCCAGAGCTGCATTTTTAACCCTGCATCACCAAGACTGCCAACTGTCACCTCTATAACAGTCACGGTCTCCACCCCTGCCTCAACTCATCTGCTGTTGGATCCTCATCCATACCAGTAAAGAGGGGCTTGCCCTGGGGTCGAAGAGCAAAACTCATGCTAGAAACAAAGCAAAAACAAGAAATGCTGGATTCACTCAGCAGGTCTGGCAGCATCTGTGGAAAGAGAAGCAGAGTTAACGTTTCGGGTCAGTGACCCTTCTTCGGAACTCCGAAAAAGAGTCACTGACCCGAAACGTTAACTCTGCTTCTCTTTCCACAGATGCTGCCAGACCTGCTGAGTGAATCCAGCATTTCTTGTTTTTGTTTCAGATTTCCAGCATCCGCAGTATTTTGCTTTTATTCTAGAAACAAAGCAAATGGCAGCCTTTTTA